>NC_138552.1:64322660-64480556 GCF_964273705.1 Natrix helvetica
CCTCACTTTCTTGGGGATCTGCTTCAGAATGGTTATTTCCCTATCATGGCATGTCAGGGCTTGCCCCCTTTGTGCACCCAGAATTTCGTCTCTTGTGATTTTTCTGAGGAATTTAATATGTACCTCCCTGGGTACGTTGTGTGTTCTGGCATAAGCTGAGTTCACTCTATAAACCAGATCTATCTCCCATTCCATCTGTTGTTTTTCTTTATGGATATATTCGGCCAAAATATTTATCATGATGTCCCTTATGTTTTCATCATCTGCTTCCATCACGTTTTGAAATCTAAGATAAAAGGACATTCTCTCAAATTCTGTTTCCATTTATTGGGTATCAAGTTCTTTGTTTCCCTTTTGCACCGCCTCCACCCCCTCCCTCATCTCAGCCGCCCCACCCTCCAAAAGGTACAGTCTCTGTGAGTTCTTATAAATTTGGGCTTGATTCTCTTTAATTTCTTCTTTCATTTCCTTTAATTGTTTCTTAATTTCCTCTTGTCCCTGTAAAAGTTGCTGAAGCATTTGTTGCAAATCCATCTCTGTACTTTTAGGTTGCATTAGGTCTGTTATCTTTGATTGTGTAGCAGGGCTGGAAGTTGCTGATGTCGGGGCAGAGGTAGCAAAGCCAGGCTTTCCAGGAGGTGGTCTTTTAGGAGACATTGTTTATAAAATAAAGAGTTCAGTCAGTATAGAGAATGGACAGTTAGAGCGGCAGAGCAGCCAGATGAGTCCAGGAGGCAGAAGGTCCAGGCAGAAGAGAATTTCTCTAATCACCCTGGCAGTAGAGCAATGTTTTTCACTCCAGGGAGTTCAAAGAGTAGCAATCCACAAGAGATTTATCTGAGTAGCACAGAGACAAAGACCGGAAGCCTGAATTTTTAAAGGTGGAGTCAGGTTCCACAGTTCATAAAGACAATGGAAGTGTGCCATCTTGCCCTGCCAGCTTCGGGTTTAGAGGCATAACAAAGTTTTCAAAGTTCCCAAAGTTTTCAGATCATCAGTATATTATGGGGTTAAGTTCAAAGAAAGTCACTTTAAGCAAGGGTGTGGCATCATTGGTTGGCTCTCCCTTCTCCTCCTTCCCCTGGGGCTGAGAGCGAAATTGTTCCAAGCTGCCTGTCCGAGGGGGGGGGGGAAATCCCCCTCCCTCTAGCCGCACCTCCCAAGTTAGCCGAAAGAAAAAGTTTTAAACTGCTGAAAAGTTCTTCAATTCAATAAAGGGAGTGGAGGGGGGTATGCGCCTCACCGCACCGCCACTGCTTCCTTCTGCTTGTTCATTCTCTGCACAGCATTCAGCGAAGATGCCCACGCGTCCTCCGATTTGCTCCCCGGTGCCTTGGGCGAGGCGGAGGACTTCCCGCCGGCCGCCGGTGATCCAGGGATCCCACGCGATGCCGCCCCTCCAGCAGGATGCCTCTGCGGGGCGTCCTGTGCCCCCCAAGGAGTGGGGAAGCCCATCGAGGAGCCGGAGCGAGCAAACACTTGTTCGTTGCTGGTGGCCGCCGAAACCAGAAGTCCTCATCTCTGTTTCTTAGCTGAGGGAGCCAGCGTTGTTCAAATACATTTTCGTGGTCATGTGTCTAGCATGACTATACACCAAGTCACATGGAATGCTGCTACGTTTCCACCAAAGTGGTACCTATTTATCTACTCACATTTAAATGTTTTCATACTGCTAGGAGGGTAGGAGCTAAGGAAAGGAACTGAAGCTCACTCTGTTGCACAGCACAGTGTGTGTGTGTGTGTGTGTGTGTGTATGTGTGTGTGTTGGTGTCTCTCTGTGTGTGTGTATCAAATACTATGAAATAAAAAAAGAAAGACTAAAAATATCTCTTCAGATCAAACATTCTCCTTCTACGAAGGCCAACTCATTAAGATTATTGGCAACAAACACAGACATTGATATGTGTTTCTTGACTTAAAGCTCTATCTTAAAAAAAAAAAGCTTTCCAGAACAGCTTTCAAAAAGAAGCAGGTAGATTCTCCCTGTCTTTAAGTTTACAATTCCTAATATGGCAGACAAATTGAAAGGAAAATGGATTGGGAGAGAAGAGAAAAACAATATACAAGTATTAGTTTTCAAGTACGAAAATTATTCCAACAATAATTATGTGCCAGTTCACACAGTCCATATAACTGAGTTTTGCTTTTCAGACAGAACAAAACCACAGCATCTTGCAGCCAGTACTGTAGGTCAAGTTCATCTGTTCACACCTGGCAAATAATGAAGTGAGCATAAAATGAATTGCTTGTGATAAATTGATCAATCCTGCAAATGGAGCAATCAACTGACCTTTTCTGTGTATGGACACTTATCAAATATTTGGAGTTCAATAACAATTCAGAGTTGTGTAAGTTTATAAACCTCCAATTTGTAAATAACTAGGAATAAAGAGATTAGCAGAATAATATCTCTGTAATCCTTAGAAAATCTGTAATAGATTTATTCATTTAATTTCTAGGCCACCCACTCATCCATGCAGTAGCTATACAATTTATTTCACAATATATCAACTCAATGATTTTTATTGTTTTCAAAGGTCTGTTCTGAAAGAAATTGAGTTGGCTAAGCCAATGAATTTTGACATGTGGCTTTGTGTATTTGTGGGTATAAAGTATTAAAAGGATCCTATCCCCAAAGCATAATATGCAAAGCAATGCATTTTGACAAAAAAAGAATAAATGTAAATGCAATTATAACCTCTTTAAAATGATTTGCCACACATAAATATATTGCAAACCTGTTAAAAAGTTATTTGCCAGACCCATTTTCACTTTCTAGATTCATTTTCAGTGGCATTCATTTACCGTTTTTGTTTATTTGCTGAAAGTGTTTGTTTACGATACACAGTAGAATTGAATTGAATATCAATTTTTAAGATACATGTTTTTAAATATCATAAAACTGCAATCTTATACAAATTTACATGGGTTTGCTGCAGAACGCATGAATAGGATTGTGTTATAAGACCATGAAAAGGCAACAGCCAGGCAAACAATTCATATTTGCACATATAATGTTCCAAGTTAAATATCTCATGTTAAAATGGCCCATGTTAGATATTAGCATAAACGGCTGTAAGTCTCCACTCAGGTCCGCCACTAGGGTGGGAACAAGGGGTTGTTCTGATTGGACGGGAAGTTTACCAGATCCCTATAAAAGGGGGGCTACTCGACCCCATAGCAAGCTGGATCACTACTACTACTAAATAAAGAGCTGTTGTTGTCACTATCGTCTGGAGTCTCTCTCTCGTTGCCCGGATCTAACAGCCCAAGCAGCAGATCCTGGGAAAGCTTTATCCTACATGAGAGCCTGAAAAATTCAGATACAAATAAATAGCTAGTCCAATTATGTAATTTAATATGTGCATCCTCAAATGCTTGTAGAAAGACCTACTTTCTACTACCAGCTGTCTAAGTATTCAAGCCTAGCTTTTTTCCATGATGGCAATCAATGTACCTCTAGACAGCCAGAAGCCAAGAAAACTGAAGTCTTCAAAAGAACATTCAAAGTCAGGAATCCAATTTTAGCTAGACAAAATTTATTTTTTTCCCTAAAGCCGTTTAGAGTCTAGGGTTCAGGAAATCATGGCTCTGAAAACAGAAGATAAGGTAACACATTGCAGAAATGAAGAAATTTGTTTCCCTAAACATCTATGTATTGGTCAATTGACTTAGGTTAGAGTGATAAACTATTGTATCTTATAAAACAACCTTAATCAGCAAAATAACCATATTTAGTATCTGAAAACTGCCATAAGAGTGATTGTCAGCTTGACTGATTAGATCAACCAGGGAGAAAGTGATACAAATGTCACACTTTCTGGTTTTGGGGGTGGTGGCTGGAGCAAGGACTGTGGAGTCCTTGGAGCTCTCTGAGCTTGGTGGTTTTCTTGTAGACATTTCATGACCAAACTAGATAACATCATCAATGCTCTGTCCAGTCCTAAAGTACCAATATTCTCTTCTATCGGAATCAAGGAATTCTTGATTCCCTTGATTCTTCATGAGAATGTCAATGCTGTGGAACAGTTTTCCTAAAGAAATCCAGTTCATTTTCTCTTTGCTGATTTTTTTTGGGGGGAAAGCTGGCTTTTTCTAGAGAGCTTTTTCCTGATTTGATGGTGCCATCTGTATTTTTATTTTCCTTTTTATGACTCCTATTGTTGTTTTATTGTGTTGCTTTATTGTTTGTTATATAATTCCTGTATTTTTAAGACTGTACCGTGGTCTTTTAAACTGCACAATTTTTTACTATGTGAGCTGTAAGAATGTTAGACTGCATTGGCATAGAAATATGTTTAATAAAGAAGTAAATACATACTTTAAAATTGTGTGAATTCTGCACTGACAATACATGTGAAGCCCGTTTCTTTGATTTAATTATTCAGCATCATATTCAAATCATATTATTTGTAATTGCAATAACAATGGGGCAAGGAAATACTGCTTTCTAGAAGCCACAAAAACTGTTCCCCATCAGCAGTTCAATCACTTCTTTATATTAACATCCATTATTAGAAGAGTTGCATTAGTTTGGATTTTGTATATAGAACCATTTTCACTTATTATCTCTTTGCAAAATTCTATTTTTGTATATCCTTAAGAAACCTACCTAAACCTGCGGGAGGAACATCATTATGAAAATTATGCATTTATGAAAAGCCAATCTTTAAAGCTAATACAAAAAGTAAAAGAGTTTCTAGTGGGTAAATACATTTATAATTCCCAGGATTAGTGAAATCCATTAAGATCAGACAAATTTTATTTCATTTTAATACCATCCATTTATTGCAGAAAGCTGCATATTTTTCACTTTTATTTTATACTAAAATAGTCTTTAAACATGTTATGCCTGAAATTGAACCAATGATAAATACTTGATATGAATGAAAAAATGACTAATCATACAATCACTTTATTTATCTGTTGCAGAACTACATTAATTTGTTTGTTTGTTTACTTTAGTTTCCAATGGAAAGCCTGTTTCATCATCTGTTTGATTAGGATTTCAGTGATATCTTAAGGCCAAAATTTTAATGAAGGGACTGATGATACGGGGAATAACTAGGTTAATATTTTCTGGCACTATAGCATATACACACAAACAAACACACACACACACACGAAAATTCCAAAATAGTATAAATGCTACTATGAGAGCTTGCAATCATCATGGAGGGAGGGAGTGTGGATGGGAAAGAATTAAAGGAGGAAGAAAAAGGGAGGGAGGGAGGGAGGGAGAAAAGGAAGGGAGGGAGGAGTGCTATGACATGATCTCTCTGTGCAGAAGTAAGTGCATGATCCATCTTTAAATCATTTTTCACTCTGGATTTTGAAGTAATGTGCTGAAATAAGAAGTGATGCTTGTATCTCACTCATATATTTTCTGGAATTCTAAAATCAATGATATTTTTGTTTTCCACAAAGAGTGACTATTTTAAAGAGAAGAGGATGGCGAATAGTTAGTTGATTTATACACAGGTATGCATACCTATAGTTTGTTTTCATGACCTTTTGACACAGCTCACTTCCAGAATGAGGTGGGTAAATTTGTGCTGTTGTATTGCTATTCAGGTGTGATTTTCCTGTTTCCATCTCACATTTCTTTATCTATCCTTCTCCTTAGGTTTGTTTGTTTGTTTGTTTTATTGGATTTATATGCTGCCCTTCTCCCAAAGGACTCAGGGTGGCGTACAAAATTAAAAAACACATATCACAAAAGTTAAAAGGAAATTAGATAAATATCCAAAAAAAACAACCAATTAATATGACAATAACATTTTAAAAAATTAGATAAAATTAACAGGCCAGGCCGGCTTCCTGGAAAAGCCAACTTTTTAGGGCGCGTCGGAAGGACCAGAGGTCAGGGATTATGTGAAGCTCCGGGGGCAGCTAATTACAGAGGGAAGGCGCTCCCACAGAGAAGGATCTCTCCCTGGGGGTCACCAGCCGACACTGTCTGGCTGACGGCACCCTGAGGAGGCCAACTCTGTGGGATCGTACTGGACAGTGGGAGGCTACTGGTGGCAGTAGGTGGTCTCGCAGGTACCCTGGGCCTAAGCCATGGAGCGCTTTAAAGGTCATAATTAATACCTTGATTCGCACCCGGAAAACAACCGGCAACCAGTGCAGGCTGCCTAAAAGGGGTGTAACATGGGAGTACCTAGGTACCCCCATGATAACCCGCGCGGCCACATTCTGGACCAGCTAAAGCCTCCAGGTGCTCTTCAAGGGCAGCTCCATGTAGAGAGCATTGCAGTAGTCCAGGCGAGAAAGGACGAGGGCATGAGTGACTGTGCACAGAGCATCCCGATCCAGGAAGGGGCGCAACTGACGTACCAGGCGAACCTGGTAAAAGGCCCCCCTGGTCACGGCCATCAGATGTTCTTCTAAACTAAGCCGCGTATCCAGGAGGACTCCCAGATTGCAGACCCTCTCTGAGGGGGCTAAAATTTCTCCCCCTATCATCAAAGATGGGACAAGATGCACAAATCGGGATGACGGAAACCACAGCCACTCAGTCTTGGAGGGATTAAAGCATGAGCCTGTTTCTCCCCATCCAGATCCCCACAGCCTCCAGGCATTGGGACATCACATCGAGGGCATTGTTTGGGTGGTTTGGGGTAGAGATGAAAAGTTGGGTATCATCAGCATATTGATGATACCATACCCCAAAATCATGGATGATCTCACCCAGCGGTTTCATATATATGTTGAACAGGAGGCGCAAGTGACGTGCATGGGGGCTGATCCCTGCCCTCTAGTCAACATGAACTGTGACTGATCCAACAGGTAGGAGGAGAACCACCGTAAAACGGTGCCCCCCACTCCCAACCCCCCGAGTCGTTGCAGTAGGATACCATGGTCAATGGTATTGAAAGCCACCAAGAGGTCTAATAGGACCAGGAGAGAGGAGCAGTCCCTGTCCCGGGCCCGCCAGAGATCATCGACCAATGCGACCAATGCCGTCTCCATGGTCTACCCGGGCCTGAAACCCGACTGAAACGGATCCAGATAGACAGCTTAATCCAGGTACTGGGGAAGCTGACGTGCTACCACCAGATTGTCTCCACAAGATTCATCCCTATCAGCTCAACTGAATCTACCCAGACAGAGTCCAAACCTGTCTGGATCTGAGCGATTTTATCCTGCAGATACTGAACAAATTCTTCAGCCTTACCCTGCAAGGGGTCTTTCCCAGTTCCTTGGTTAAGTAAGGAGCGGGTCACCCTAAACAGGGCGGTTGGGCAATTATCTGCGGATGCGATAAGAGCAGAAAAATGTTGCCGTTTTGCTGCTTTTATCACCACTAATTAGGATTTAATATGAATTCTTACTCGTTTTTGATCAGATTCGGACCGGCTGGCCCTCCAGCCACTCTCTAGGCATCTTTTCCCGCGTTTCATCTCCCGGAGCTCCTCGGTAAACCAGGGAGCCACCCGGGATCGACACCGGATGAGAGGCCGCAAAGGCACAATGCGATCCAAGGCTCCAGTGGCTGCTGTATCCCAGGCTTCCATTAGGGCTTCGGTCGAGTTGTGAGCAAGGGATTCAGGAAAAGTCCCAAGCTCCATCAGGAACCTTTCAGAGTCCATCAGGCGCCTGGGGCAGAACCATCTAGTCGGTTCCGCCTCCCTGCAGTGAGGGGTAGCAGTATGGAAGTCAAGCCTGTTGAGAAAATGATCAGACCATGACAAGGGTTCAATAGATATATCCCCTAAATCTAGATCATTCATCCACTGCCCAGAGCCAAAAATCAGGTTGAGCATGTGTGTCCCATTATGGGTGGGGTCTTGAATTAACTGAGTTAGGTCCATAGCCGTCATGGAAGCCATGAACTCCCGAGCTGACTCGAATGTCTCCCCAATGGAAGGCAGATTGAAATCCCCCAGGACCGTAAGCCTGGGGAAATCAATCGCCAATCCAGCTAACACATCCAGCAGCTCCGGCAGGGCCGATGAAACGTAGCAGGGAGACAGGTATGTAACAAAAAGGCCCACCTGAGCTCCAAGGCCCCACTTCACAAAAAGGGACTCACACCCACCTATTTGAGGCACAGTGACCTCCTGAGATCTGAGACTTTCCCTAATAACCACTGCCACCACCACCCACGCCCCTGCCCTGGGCTCTTGGCTGATGAAACACCCGGAAGCCTGGTGGGCATTGTTCGCTAAGGGGAACACCCCCCTCATGGCCCAACCAGGTCTCTGTAATGCATGCCAGGTCCGCTCTCCCCTCTTGTATGAGGTCGTAAATGAGGGGAGCCTTATGTACCATGGACCAGGCGTTAAGCGACACCAGCCGGAGACCAGGGTCCTGTAATCCCAAGCACCCAGGGATGCGAGAAGGGCGATGAGGGTCGGAACGTGCAATCACTCTTAAACAGCAAACCCACGTCCTCCGAACATAATTTGGCCCTCCGCCCCCACCATATCTGCCTCTCCCACAAACAGTAGAGATGGTGAACCCCCCCCCCCAATGGAATGGCTTAATGTCTCCCCCGGAATCCCAACCCTTCCCAGCACTCCCAACCTGCGCCCATTAGTTAGCTCTGGCCTGTGCCCTGGCAGACTCCCCCACAAGCCTGTCTGAGCCATCCAAATCAACCCCCCTCTCCCTCCCTTAAAATTTGGTTTAAAAACCCCTGTAAAAAAACCCTAAGAAATCTCTTCTTCGCATGCCAGGTGGCATTAGATTCCTTGCATATCTGTCCTACAAACTTAGGCAAGTAGCTGCTAGTCTCTGTTTATCTCCATTCCCACCCGACTCTGGGGCCAGCCAGAAGTGGCATTTGCTCCAGATTTCTCAAAATTTTCACTACCAGTTCTCTGAACTACTCAAAATTTCTGCTACCTGTTCTCCAGAACCTGTCAGAACCTGCTAGATTTCACCCCTGCCTCATTCTATTCAGATTACAATGAAAATTTGTCATTTTCTCTAAAGGGTTTTTTTTCCCCACAATGATACCTCATTCTTTAAAAGTCGGGCTGGATTTAGAGATACAAATTAAAAAATAAAAGAAAAAATAAAATAAAACCTTTACCATCCTCCCAATGGTTCCTGCTTATGAGGAATTAGGAAACAGAGAGACAAACCTTAGTTATTATCTCTCACAGACAGCAATCAGATACTATTTTGTCTGGTGTTACAGTGTTTACAGGTAGATGCTTAAAGGTAATATGGAGAAGGGCTTGACTCTATTTGCATGTCCATTGGGAAGAGAAGGGAAAGTTCATCTTCTTCTGAATCCATCATGAGCAATCACTTTTCACTTTTCTCGTACTGTCACCTCATCAAAAGGTACACAGAAAACACAGCTGGCATTTTAAAGACACTTTGCAAAGTTCTATCAGAGGAAAAGAAATGGCTTTTCAGGAACAAATTGCAAAATGCATATAGCTGTCCACACATTTCAAGGAATTACTAGTTTACAGCAGTTATTTCTAGATTTGTGTCAACAACCAGATACCTGAGTTCCTAATGCATGAATTCCCAATGGGCTGTTCCACTGGGCAGTGAGGGAATGACTAATGTGCAGATAAATAAATTAAAAACTTTAAGCAATGTGCAAATTTACAACACCCACCCAGAGATATACCATTTCTCTCAGGAGGTATGCTGAACTTGTGACAGGGTTATTTATTGGTCAACCTCTCAAACAGATGCCCGTTTCAGGCATGGAAATAAAGGACATATTAAATCATTTGGCGCATGGCCAAAACATGTGGATTGCCTAATGTTGTAAAATGGCAATATAGCCAATAGCATCTCTTAGTTAAACAGTTCGGCCCAGATGTTTCAGCAGCTCAGAACTCTCAAATGACTGTCAGTGTTGCAATGTGTTTTCACTGAATCTAGAGCTAGTTTCTTTTAATAAATAATAATTATTATCACTAAGGTAGGCATTATTTGCAAGAACTCTGGAAGAAAGAGTATGCAACATTAAGAAATCAATTGACATAAAATATATCAAGTATGTCACTTAATATCTTGACATTAGCTGTATAATGTACCATTTTTCACATTTATTGGACCCCCTCGGATGTTTAAAATAGCTGGATAATCACTTCATTAGCCTGTGAGTGCAAAACACTTTACTATGCAGGGAATGTACAGAAAAACACTCAAATAATATCAGCGTATCCTTCGGAAGCCCCATTTTGGTTTAATGTGTATTTTGCTTTTCTATATGAAGCATTTCCTTGTTTTTTCCCTATTCTAAAATGATTAAAATTAGTTATGTGTTTCAGATTTTAATGCAAGTAAAATGAACAATATTTATTTTCAGTGATCTGTTCTTCACCATCCTGAGCAATTTAGGTTCTAAAAACAGGCTTGCTGGTCAAAATAGATGCACTATATACCTGTGTAGCTATTACAATTATTTGCAGTAAAAGGAAACATCCTATAGATATTTACTGTATTGCACGTTATAGGAAGGTGTGTCTACACACACACACACACACACACAAACATAGTACACAAAATCCCATTTTTAAAATGTGAGTTTAGATGATCTAAAGCTCATATGCAGAGAAGACAAATTATTCACTCAGCTAACTGGAAACTCAATTTCCCTTGAATATCATATTTATTTATCTATTTTTAACAAAAAGCCAAAATCAAACAAAAACATTTAGCTGCAAACATTTATATATTGGTTCATCCTGTTTATATGCCTGTCCATTTCACAAGAAGTTACTCTGGGTGGAATGCAACAATCAATAAAACAACTAATATATAGAAACAATAATTACAAAATATAATTTTTTATTTATTTATCACATTTATGTGGTCGCCCGTTTCAAGAAGCAATTCTAGGTGGTGTACAACAATCAACAAAACAACAAATTATAAAAATTCAGTAATTATAAAAAATATACTTAGAATCTATCGTAATATATTTAGATAAAAGGTCATCTAAAGAAAATACATTGAGAATGCAAAATATCCAATTATAATAAAAGTTATATAAGGCAAAATATTTATACCACTTAGTTATGAGGTCTCAAAATGTGAGAGAAAGATAAGGCATAAGTTTATTGTCTTTATTTTTTTAGCTATGGATCAACCCACAGCAGGAATTTTACTTATGAGTGCTTCACCAATGTTAAGATAATGCTTATACAGGAAGTCCTCAATTTATGACCACAATTGAGCCCAGAACTTGTGTTGCTAAGTGAGACATTTGTTAAGTGAATTTTGCTCCTTTTTACAACTTGTCATGCCACATTTGTTTAGTGAATCCCTGCAGTTGTTAAGTTAGTAACACGGTGGATAAGTGAATCTGGCTTTCCCATGGACTTTGCTTGTTGGAAGGTGACAAAAGGGGATCACATCACCTTGGGACACAACAACCGTCATAAATATAAAGCATCTGAATTTTGATCACATGAACCTGGGGGTGCTGCAAAGGTCATAACTGTGAAAAATGGTAATAAGTCACATTTTTCAATGCCGTTGTAACTTTGAACTGTCACTACGTGAAATGTTGTATGTCAAGGACTACCTGTATTATAGTGACTCTTTAATGTAAAATGCTAAAGTGTAAAGGGAAGTATTGTATGTAGCTGATGTGAGCAGCTCTCAGATAGATTCAAGCCAAAGCAAGATTTGCCTGCACTTGAACTTAAGAAGCATACAAACTAATTCTCCAGAGGAAGGCCACCTAATAATATTATCTGAATTCAACATTAAGCATACCTGCACAAAGGTATATATTTTGAACTTTGGGTCTATGACATGGGGTCTTACGGGTTTTTGGAAATAGATGGAACATTCTATCAATCTGAGAGCTGTGCTCAGCTTTCTATTCTGCGGGCATACAAAATAATAACTGCCACTGAAGTTTACCTTTGCAATAAAAAGATCTTGAGTTGGGAAAGCAAAGGAAAGAATTATGTTGGTGGGTTGTCCACAACTGACCCTTCCTGACTCTCAGTTAATATAAAAATAAGAAATAAAAGTTCACAGCTGTCAGAAAAGAGGGATTGCGTTCTAACAATTGAATTTTTTCTCCCAAATTGAATCTAGAGTTTGTGAAAGATGGGAGATTGACAACCTTGGAGACTTAAAATGTTTTCTTCAGAAGTGTGATGTTAACTTTTACAACATACTGTAGTCATAACATAGACCAGCCACTAAAATTGACAGGATAGTTAAGTTTTGGTAATAAATTATACCACAGCTTTTGCTGTGACAATTAAAAGTGATTTGCTAAAATGTCAATTAATGCAAATCATTTTAATAGTTTCTGGTTTATGATACCTGTTTTGGGAGGGAGTAATATATGTAATTCTGAATAATGTGAGTCACAGCCATAATTTTGATTCATATGGTTAAACCTCAGTCAATTTTCTTGTAACTTTTGTGGTTTTAATACCCTTTCTGAGTTCTAAACACAATCATACTCACTAGCAGTTCATGTGAAATAGAAATAGAAGGTAAGCATTATATTAAGCATTGGCCTATATAGCCATAATTTGGCAAATAAGTTACAATCAGTTAGCTAGATAAAGGTAGCCCTCAAGTTATGACTGCTCATTTAACATCCATCTGATTACAATGGACTCACCTTGGGGCTACTTATGACTCAGATCCAAAGTTATGATGGTCACACCTCCCCCATGATTATGTCATTCAACTTTAGTCACACAGCATTTACAGATGTTTGCAGCATCCTGCAGTCATAAGACAATGGAATTGCTGAAAACCAGTATTTGCTTCAGGTGTTCAGCAAAACCACACCCACAGCAAAACCATTGGTTTACTTAATAATCATGGTAGCTACTTTGCTACTGCTGCATTTGCTTATCAACTGTCACAAAATCAGGCCAGGCACTTGACCAATCCATTAAATGACAGTTATGACTTATGACCACGATGGTTAGTCTCCGTTACAGTTATAAATCAAGGACGACTTGAACATGGAAGACAACTTCAAAGATATCGCAGCGAAATCACGCTGGCTGGGAAATACTGGAAGTTGAAATCTATGGTTCTAAAAAATGTCTAGTTTGGGAAACTTGGCCATTGCTAAATTCCAGTCTCTATAGTAGTACAATAAGCTAAAACTAAGCAATATATTTTACTACAATGTGAATCTCAACATATGCAGTACATGAAGATGTGTCTGGTCATATTTGTCAGATTCTGAATGGTTAAGGAAAATAGCCAAACACAGAGACGGTTTGAAAATACAGTTTATATCCTCCAGCATTAACTGACCAACAAAGCTTTAAGGCATGAATAAATTGTCTCAGCTGACATCCAGTGCTCCCCACCACCTTTTATACTTTATGTCATATTTAGGCTAAACCCCAACCCCCTGCGTGCGCAATCCCATCACCTCGGGACCCAGAGTGAAAACCACCCGGCAGTCAGTCATGGAGAGTTCTGGAGAGTTCTGGAGAGTTCTCAGCTGGATTGTTTGTGGAGTAGGGAGATCCCCAGCTGGTAAGCACAATTCCCGCAAGCTCCCAGAGTTTCCACCACCTGAATGGCAGCTCCAGGCCTATGACCTCACCAGAGGTGACAATATTGGTTGCTCAAATATTCTTTTCATCTGAAGAACTCTGTGGTATATATGTATCAAACTAAAGGCATCTTCACACTGATACCATATGCAGGATGGTTGTGTTTCAATATGGCAGAGAAATAATTAATAAACCTAAATCCACTTCACTACATATATTTGGTAATTTGAATATAACCCATATTTGTCCTCCTGTTTCTATAACAATGAAAAAAAAACTTTAGGATCTGACTCATCTTCTTAGGTCTGACATATTTCACTTTTTTTTTTACTATCACCTGATAATACAGAGAAATGTTAATGTGATAACTAGGGGTTGCATCAGGGGTGTCCAAACTTGGGAACTTTAAGACTTGTGGACTTCAACTCCCAGAATTCCCCAGCCAGCCATGCTGGCTGGGGAATTCTGGGAGTTGAAGTCCACAAGTCTTAAAGTTCCCAAGTTTGGACACCCCTGCGTTACATCTCACAGCAAATAATAAAATAAGATAAAATAAGATAAGATAAAATAATAAAATAAAATAGCCATTGACTAAATTATATTGTTTATTATGCTAGTAAATCTTTTAAAATATATCCATCATTTATGCAACCTGCTTTTAGTTGATAGTCTTAAATACTTGGCAGGTTAGGAAAACTGATTGTTAAAGAAGTGTATTCTGCAGCCTTTTTTAGAAAGAGATTTTTTTTTTAGTCCATGCTATTATGAACTAACTAACTCCCTAAATATTGCTTGTCTGATGCAATTTTCCAGAAGTTAATTTCTCAAGTGAATCACACTAACATAAACAGAAGGATTTTTAGAAGCAAATTGGATTAGTCTGTAGCTTTGGAAGAGAAAGGTCATTTTTTTCTTTCTTTCAAAATATAGGTTTGAGATTTTGTTGTTTCTCCACCAAACAAGACTTCCCAAAACCATTTTCACTCTTTCTTTAATGAAAAGGAAATTAGAGTTCATTAATCTTTTGCATAAATCAATATTTTTATAAAGATAGTTTATTTCCTTGCTTTGATTATTTAATTTAATGTACATGTGCATATTCTGGAGAGTGGACCTTTGTAATAAATAACTGCATGAGTGATTTGTCTCTCACATTTCCTTTGGATATTATTTTGATATCTTGATTTACAAATTATTTCTTTGAAAATCAGCTGAGTTGAGAAGTGCTTGATTTTAAATTATGTAGCATAATTTTAGCTACATTAATTTGTTGATAAATTGTCATACCATATTGGTTGCAGCTATTTTTTACATCCTAGTCTCTGTCACCATCCCTGCTTTCTGGATTTCGTCTGTAGATTTTCTGATACAATAAGACACTTCAATGTGTCCTATGTTCTGTTTCTGAACCCTATGCAAACATTTAATTAGGTTCAAATGTGATTTGATTGCATTTTGATTGAATTGAAGTGAATTCAACTGATGATTAGAAAAATGTTGGAAGGTTGGAAAACTGAACTGAATTAACTACTGTGAATAAAAGTATCTCAGATCATCAATCAGTGCCAGAGATCAAGTACAATTGAATTGCCAAGTAAGGTGGAATCTTGATTCAGAACAAATTGTCATTTGGATCTCAGCGCTTCTAATATTTTAGCTTTGTTCAGAATTTACAACAGGTCTGCATGTTTACCAATTGAGTAATATTGAACAGTTCCATCATGATCATATCAAGCTTGCAAAATGAGTTTGAAAGAAGTCAAATTAACCTCTTTGGTTAAATAAAAAAAATATCTACATTTATGGTTAATTGGAAACCCTTTATCAACATTTTGCATCAGAGGTGGCATTCAGCAGGTTCTGACCAGTTCCGGAGAACTGGTATCGGAAATTTTGAGTTGTTTGAAGAATCAGTAAATACCACCTCTAACTGGTTCCGCCCCCATCTATTCTCTGCCTCCTGAGTCCCAGCTGATTGGGAGGAAATGAGGATTTTGCAGTAACCTTCCCCTGGAGTGGGGAGGGAATGGAGATTTTACAGTATCCTTCTCCTGTCATGCCCATCCAGCCATGCCCACCAAGCCATGACATGCCCAGCAAGCTACGCCCACAGAACCAGTAGTAATTTTTTTTGAATCCCATCATTGTTTTGCATGAAACAGAAGCAAAAAAAAAAAAAAAACCACTTACAATACGGTTTTGATAATTGGAAAAAATAAATAAATAAAAAGGGTGAAGCAATTGGGGTTTCTTTGTAATCATAGTGTAAAGAGAGAATTTTGTAAATGTACTTAGGTTTGCTGCAAAGGAAATTGGAAGTTTCTTTCTATTTCATCTTTTTGATTCTTTCGCTCTTCTTTTTTCTTTCTTTTTCTGCTCTTAAATTTTCTGCTCTGCTGTTAATTTTTATGTGTTTTGTAAAAACTTTGATAAAAATATATTTTTAAAAAATATCAAAAACAAGTCATACATACAAAGAGCAAGTATTTATGGGTAAAATCATATTCATGTTGGTTTTCAAACTTAATCCTCACAGCTCAGAGTTTTATAATAAATGGAAACTAGCATTTTAGTCTTCTATGATTCAGACTTTTTGCAAAGCATATGCATATAAATATCTTTTAACTTACGTCACAGACACAATTCTGATCCTCTGCTCATGTAATAACTTTTATGACTATCTGTTATTCTTTGAAACACAGGATCTGTAATACTTTGATAACATATTGGCACACAACTGTCCAATATAAACTGCCCAAATAAAATATTTGCCTAATCAGCTTCATTTTGTAGGAAGTTAAATCCCACCACTCTCCTTGAAAAATGAAATATCCTGGGAAATATTGAAAAGGCAGAACATTATATTTCTCCAGATCAGAAGTGGTGAAATATGTTTTTAGGCAGGAAGCAGACTCACTCTTAATAGCCCCCACCTTTGTCAATGGACTATTAAAAAAGAATGAGCCAGTCTATTCTACATAACAAAGATTTCCCCCTTCAGCTCCAGTGTGATGTGATTAAGGCATGATAGTATTAGCCCTTTACCCATCTCACCATATGGCATCTGGGAACTCAACCAAACCTGGACTCAAAACACAGCCTACAGAGTTGCCCCTGCATGGCCCCATGGGAATCTGACAACCAATCAGAATACATTTCTTACATAGGAACAGGAAACAGAGTGGTGGGGCCAAACAGAGAGTATAAAAAATCCATCCAGCCCCTTCTTTTTGCTCTTTTTCTTCTTCCAACATCTTGAAGCATGTGGTCATCTTTTCTGTTCAGGATCTCAAACCATGTTGTCCTGTCTACCATTAAACCATATTTCCAAGTAGCCTCCAAGTTTCCACTTGGAACCCACTTTTTCCCCACTTGGAACTGAACCCAAAAGGATATTTTATTCAACAATTTACTGTGCTAAATCCATATCAGTTAGATATTAGAACACATATGCTCACTGATGCCTAGACTGTATCATGCAAATGAAAAGCTGACATTATTTGCAATTTTTATGCAATTAACAATTAAGTTGTTTTTAATCATATAAGGTTATGTAATGCTTCAGATTTGATTCCAAAAAGGTCCTTCAGAATTCACAGAGGGATATAAAAATAATACATGTCTGCAACTCTTTAAAGCAGCTATATCTTTTCCTACGATCATATAGAAGCGCAGTGTGATTCCAGGGACATGTGTCTATTACAAAAAAACTGCCAAATAATACTACATTTACAATCCTCTGAATTTAAAAATACCATTATTGAATTATTTCCAAACTACATACAAATTATGCCATTACTATAACTTTTGGGATTAAATCCCTTAATTTTACACCAAAACTCTGAAATTGCCCATACATTTCAATCTTCTCTCCAACAGATTTGTATTGCTTCCCTTACAGCCATTGAAAATAATCATCACAATAAAAATAGCCCAGCCCTAGAATTCAAAAAAGTTGTCTTTTCTTGGTCTTTGTGCAAGATAGAACCTATTCCTTATCTGAAACAATGCCCACGCAGATAGTATATTTTTTATCACGAATATACCATTATCATGAATATACTATTATATGTTATTCTCAAAATGGTAGAAACAGATAACAACTACAGCTATTATGCAATCTTTAGTGCAATCTCTACCCTAGAGAATGACTTCCATGCCTAGATCTCATTTGTGATAACATTGTTTAGTTTGCTGTTGGTATATGCTTGTCTTAGTTCATGACTACTAGAACTGGGAAATCATTTTTAAGAGCAAGTCATCTACAAACAGGAGAACATAAAGAGGAGTGCTTATGGCACGCAGGTTAGGGGAATTACTTTAAATTGCCACATCAACTCAAATATGAATTCAATTATTTTTTATTCCACCTATTGTATGGTGAGTGTTCTCATATCTGGGATTTTTAAATCATGAACGTAAAATACACAAAATGTGTTCTAGCCTCAATAGAAGAATAATGTGCATTCAAATGTCTACTGATAAAGAATTTGCATAATAAGACTATCCTCAGTCCCTGGCATCATTAAATGTTTGGGATGTATGACATTCCAGGGAATTGAAGCTCTGGTGGCATTTTCATTTTACTAGAGCTAGTAATTGGCATTATATTTCCTTCTAAAGCACAAGAAATATTTGCTAGGTGCCTAAAACATGCTTACATGACCATGGGGATGCTGTGAGGGCCAGAACTTTAAGAACAGCCATTTTCCCCTCAGCATCACTGTAACTTTGAACCAGGGGTGGGTTCCTGCCATTTCTACAGTGCCGTTTAGAACCGGTTCCAGCTCCCTCTCCTGCTCGTCCGCACATCATCAAGATGAAGAGCGAGAGGAAGAATTCTGGGAGTTGAAGTCCACAAGTTCTAAAACTGTCAAGTTTGAACACCCCTGGGTTTTTTTTTCTAAAGGGTTAAGGGTGCAAGGGTCTTGTAACTTGACAGCTTTAAGACTTGCGTGCTTCAAATGCCAGAGTTTCTGAGCCAACATTTTGGTTGCTAAGAGCGTTGTTAAATGAGTTTCACCACATTTTACAAGTTGGCCATGCCCACCCGGTCACATGGCCGGCAAGCCACTCCCACCCAGTCACATGGCCAGCAAGCCACTCCCACAAAGCAGGCCACACCTACAAAAGAGATTCTAAAAAATTTTGAAACCCACCACTGCTTTGAGCTCTTGCTCAATCTTGAAGCTAAGAACTAATTTTATGGGGAAAAACAAGCCACAAATAATTAAAAGAGAGGAAAGGAAAGATATTTTTTGAGGGAAATAAGCATAGGGAAAGTTATGAATTTATATTATGTTGCAGACATTAAGCTGTCCTTCTTAGGGAACTCAGAGAAACTGCTACATAAGAAGATAATGTTCAATGAAAATTGTAGTTTTCAGAATTCTTTTGGGAAAATTGGAAACTGGTTTAAAATCAGTGTCAATGCTACATTGTAGAAAGGCCTGTGTGTGTGTGTGTGTGTGTGTATTAGGTATATAATTATATGTCATATAATTATATCATGAGAAGATGAAAGAAATTACATTGTACTTGGACTTTCCCCTTGCATACTATCACAACTGAACTTTCTGATTTTTTAATTGTTTGCTTCCTTTATTCCTATTGAAATGTTTCAAAATGTCACTTTATGCTACTGTAAACAATTATGTGCCTGATGTTTTGAAAAGGGGCACAAAGGTTAATAGACAAGTCTTTTATGAAAATTTCATTAAAATGATTCTAGAAAAAAGAGGCAATTAATTATTCCAAACTCACTGAAAGTGAAATAAATGCATATATTTTTAGAAGCAAGAGATGGACAAGTGAATCCAGAGTAAAAGCTACCAGAGATAGTAATACAAAATAAGCCTGTGTTTGTGGGTATTAATTGAGAAGATATAATAGAACCTGAGGTTCAGAAGAGCTTCTTAATAGATTCAGTATCTGCTGTTAAAAACTAAAGCTAACAAAGTAATTGTAAGCTAGTCAAAATTGCTGATTAATTATGCATGTAATTACGTATCAAACATACACCCCATGCTCTTCATTATAAATCTTGCATGATATTCACCTTTTATGTAAGACTTGGATAGGAAAAGTATTGATTGAAAGTTAAGTGTCTAATAGTTACATTTTAAAAGGTCTGTGGAATTTCTTAAAGCTGCTTTAGAATGTACTTTTCTAATGTTTAAAGCTATTTTTATATTTCAGAAGAACTATACAAACCAACTCTTTTTCTGAATTCTATTTTTATTTCTCCGTTTGTTATAGATCTTTGTTTTATTTTTCCTTTTTTTTACAATTGTGTATTATACTCAGTAGTGAAATACATTTTTTTTTTTATTACTGGTTCTCTGGGCATGGCTTGGTGGGCATGACAGGGGATGGATATTGCAAAATCTCCATTCTGACCCCACTCTGCGGCTAGCCAGAGGTGGAATTTGCTGGTCCTCCGAACTACCCAAAATTTCCGCTACCTGTTCTCCAGAACATGTCATAACTGCTGAATTTCACCCCTGATTATACTGCAATTAAATGTAAAAGCTGGACAAATTTGAAACATCTAGTAATTGCTTTATATTTGAAAAGGAAGCAGATTATCACCTTTGTTGTTTAAAACAAGATTGAACAAATAGAAATATAGCTGTTTAAAAATGTATTTTTTCTCAGGTTATCAAATTCTATTCAAATTTTGCCTTGCCTGAATCAGACCCCATTGAAGCAAATAAGACTTTGTGCATATCATAGGGACATTTAAGGCAGAAGGGATGCCTCTTCATTTCAGTTAAAGGCTCTTCATGTTCACACCTTTTCTCTGAAGCTTTGGCAAATAGACAATGCTTTCATCCTTTATGTAAGACATGGGAAGGAAGAATTCATCCATAATTGCTCAAACTCCTACATTACTGGCAGTATCAAAATGTCTGAGATATAAAGGAAATCCAGGCTAGATTCACTAACTCTATACTGTTTCTGCCAGAAGTCATCTACACGTGTGATTAATGCTGTTTGGGCTGCATCCAAGCTAAATCATTGGGACAGTGGTGAAATCTAAAAAAAAAATCCTACCAGTTCTGTGTGCATGGCTTGGTGGGGGGTCATGTAACTGGGTGGGCATGGCTATGTAGGCATATGACTGGGGGGGGGTGTCAAAAGACAGAAACTCATCCTAATAATATCCTTCTGGAGCAGGGGGTATGACTAGATGACCTCCAGGTCCCTTCCAGCCTGGATTGCTGTCCACTTTCAAGGTATCCTCTGAAGCTGAGTCTAGTGCCAGGTTTGTGGTCCTTCCCCGTTCTCCTCCCCCCCTCTCTTTCATTTGCAGCACCTCCCCACACCCTGTATTTGGTCTATCAGGCCTTAGGGAAGCCTCCTGGGAGCAAAAACAGACCCCTGTTTGGGGAGCCTTTCATTTCCACATCTCTGGAATATTTTGTTCCTGAAAATCAGAATGGTCGTTTCTCTCCCGGCTTTATATCAGCTCCATCTGGCCAGTAGGTATTAAGAAGAATGTAATAATTGCTCTCTTTCATGAGGAATCATTTTTAATTTTTGGGTCAATTTAAAAAAAAACCCTTTTTTTCCTATTGATTTTTCCATTATTCAATTCAGTATGCTTAATTGTTTTTAATTGGGATTCACAAAGATGTAAAATTGTATGCACTCAATCGCTTTTAGACCCTGAATAATAAGATAATAAATGAATTGTTGATATGTCATGTTTTTTCAACATTTGATGTAGTCTTTTTTTTGTCAAAGAAGAAGATTTTCTAGTAATCTGGTTAAAGTTTGTTTTATAACATAATTTTCAGTCATTTTATTTCTTACTTTGGGAGTTATGTCTGCCTTTAATTCAGTTTTATACATTTGTACATTTTGCCATTTATTTATGTAATAACATTAAAATTTTCTACTTTCCTACTAATTTATCCCTCCTCCCTAAAAGTTACAGATACTTTTAAAATCTGATAGTGAAGCAATGTTTTTAAAACTCTTATTCTATCTTCTTCACCAATTTCTACTGAAAATGCAAGTCTATTTCACTTATCCTTTTCTGGAGAAGGAAACAAATTCTTCATTTTGAAATTTTCCAATCTGGACAAATGGTTGAAACTTTCCTGATCCAGGGATTCAATCAGATCAACAGTCTCTCAATATGGACTATATAATTTATAGAGCTGGGGATACAGCTCTTGAAGAGAAACAAGGTCAGCAAACATTGTTAGAACAAAAAAAGAGCTTCAGGAAAAAGATCAATATGATTTATTTTGAATTTTTTCTGATTTGCTGTAAGAGAACAGGTCATTCTTTTCCTAATAGAAAAAAAAATCCTGTATTCTTTCCAGATTATATTAAGACAATCCTTCAATATAGAAAAGCATTAATTACAGCACATTTCTATATCTTATTGGTATCTTGTTATTTATGTCTTAAAATATTTGGGCAAAGTCTAGCCATCCTTCACAATTCAGCAGAAGCTATTACCCCTCAAAAATAAAAAGAATCACCTTAAACTCCTGTTGAATTTCAGAGTGCTAAAATATTTATTCTTTCTTTTTCTCTCTCTCTTTCCCTTTTTGTGCTTACTATTACCAACTTCAAGCACCAGCTGCTGAACTTCTAATTAGGCATTCAGCTACCAATTAAGAATTCATTTATTCTATGTAGTTGACCTTGGTTAATGGGAAAACATGATAAAATGAAGTTTCTTTTAGAACTGTGATTAGCCTATTTTTCTCTCATTGCCGCCCACAACATTCACTTTGGGGTTTTTTGTTCCTTTATTTAGATTTATTATATTTAGGCGCAAGAAGCATTTCTCTTTCTGCCTTGTATTTCTTCCTGTCCATTCCTGAAGCATTAATGTCATTCCTAATTACGGCTTTGTGAAACTTCAGAAATATGGCATGTTTCCACCAAGTTTTGCATGATGTACTCCTTGAAGCTGCTTGAGCAAAGAATATGGTCAGCTCAATTCTGTCTGCAGAATATTCATCATGGAGAAGATGGAGAGAAGGCTTCATTTGTAATGCTGGTTGAAAGCCTTTCAAACTTGTGATGGTGGCATGGTCTGTAGACTATGAGGATATTATATGTATGTATGTATGTATGTATGTATGTATGTATGTATGTATGTGTATACATATATATATATATGTTTTCGTAGATTTTCACGGATGTAGGTATGCTGGTTTTGTTGTATTCGGGTCTTTTCCCGTGTAAGGTTGAGATTGTCTTTGCAACATTTTGGCAGGATCTCACCTGCCATCTTCAAGCGTGGGCTCTTGTGTTGTAATGGCCTAGGTGGTGGGACACGTTGCAACACGAAACAACAATAGACACACAGCCAGCACCAATCAGCACCAATCTACCAATCATGATACAACTACACAACCAATCATTCCACTTACTGAAACAAAGCCAGCACTCCACACACCCCTACCAAGATTTATAGAAAGACAGCAGCTCCTATCACACTTTAAGCCCAAAACCCAGCCTGAAGATGGCGAGTGAGACCTCACTGAAACGTTGCCAAGACAATCTCAATCTTCATGGGAAAAGACCCGAATACAACAGACCAGCATGCCTACACCCGTGAAAATCTACGAAAACACATACACACACACGCACACACACACACACACGTGCCTGCCTGCCTGCCTGCCCGTCCCCGCATAACTCTGGAACACCTTGAGTAATTTCAACTAAAATTCCTACACAGATGACTTATTCTCTGGGGAAAAAAATACTGTGGGTGTAAGGCACTCCTAACACCCTTCATTATGTGTGTTATGTTAAGATACAGCCTATTGTGCCTTAAAATGGCTCCTACTGTACTGCCATGAAATGGCTTCTACTGTACAGCGCAATGGAGTTGCCATGGTAACGGCCTCACAGTACTCCACAAGGGGGCTCTCTCTGGTAAGGGGGAAAAATGCAACATTAGAATCTGGACATTTCCCCCTTATAAATAAATACTTGGGCAACACTGGGTTATCAACTAGTAGATTATGTTGTGCATGGCATTTTTAGAATGTTTAATGGATGTTGGATATAATCATGTCACTGCTGGAGATGCAAAATACAAATTGGAACATTAGCTCAAAGAGTTTGGACCAAATTTTCAGATATGAATATAAAAATGTGCAGCTCCTTCAGTATACCACTATAGATGCAATGTGGATCCGTGCTTCTTCTAAGGAGACAACAGCTTTGATAGATAGCTCAATTAATTATCAGTTGAAAAGTGTTCAGGAGAGCAGTTATGACTCTAGAAAAGGGGTGTCAAACTCAAGCCCACAGGGGACTTAAATCTGGCCTGTGGGGCTGGCCTGGAAATAGCAAAGGACCAGTCTGCAGTGCTTCTGAATACCAAAACGGAGTGCAAGGGAGCCACGCACATACCTCATGCCCCGTTTGGCCTGGCAAAGTGATGCAGGAGGCAATCCAGGCCAAAAATGGGGCATGGGGGTGCACACATCCCCCCATGTCCTGTGTTGGCCAGCTAGGTGCTGTAGGAGGCATCCATCCTGTCTCCCCGCCCCACGGCCCACAGAGGGGGATGCTCCAATGCTAATCTGGCCCTGAAAGAATGTACCATCAAGAATCAAACTAAGAACTGCTTATTATGCTGCAATAGATAGGCAAAAGGTTTTTAAAATATGTATTCAACTTTGAAGTGTATGAAAGAACATATGAGAAGATACAGAAATATCCGTAAGAGCTGGAATGAAAGTGTTGGAGGAGACAGATATACCACTAATGATTGTCATGGAGAAACATCTAAGGTAGCAAGAGCTTTTTAATCAGTATGATAGAAAATATCTGCATACCAGAAAGCTGCATATCAAAGAAAATTCAGATTTAAATCATATTGTAGGCATGTCTTCATAGGTCTTACAATGATAACCTTCTGCAGCATTCCTGTCAAGCAATTGCCTTTGAATGTGCAAAAAAAAAAAAATCCTTTTTTTTTTTTTACCCAGCTCTAACTTCTGGCCTGTAAAAAAAGAATAATGTATTAAGTCAAGTGCATAGTACTCCAAACCAATATTGATGAAGTCTTCAATTTTCTTCCTGTTATTGTTTTGGAGAGAGATCTAGAACTACTGTCAGTCATTTAAAAATAAGGTCTGAAAATGCAATTGTTTTGTTGGTACAATAGAGTACCCACCCACTCTCACACACGCAGACAATTTTTCTGGAGAGGATTATTTTTTCTCTTCCTTTATATTCAACTATAAATTAGAAGATGTATTTGATGGGATGATTTCAACTATGAAGTAGGTTAGACTGTATGAGGGGAAAAAGGTAATGTTAAGTCTGCGCTGAAAGCCCTTCGGGAAATATTGTGTTGTTCCTATTGTTAATATCAACAGTCATGACTTTTCTTTAATTTTTTTTATTTTTTTAATTTACTCTCACATTTTTTCTATTATAATCAATGTCATTATTGTTACTGTGAATTTCAATGCACTCATCTATTATGCCTTCATTCTTCTTTAAACTAGTTATTTTGATAAATAAGAACAAATTTCTGCTTTTTTTCTGAATCTCACATTGTTTTTAATACAATAATACAATAGTACAATAGTAGAGTTGGAAGGGACCTTGGAGGTCTTCTAGTCCAACCCCCTGCCTAGGCAGGAAACCCTATACCGTTTCAGACAAATAGCTATCCAACATCTTCTTAAAGACTTCCAGTGTTGGGGCATTCACAACTTCTGGAGGCAAGCTGTTCCACTGATTAATTGTTCTAACTGTCAGGAAATTTCTCCTCAGTTCTAAGTTGCTTCTCTCCTTGATTAGTTTCCACCCATTGCTTCTTGTTCTACCCTCAGGTGCCTTGGAGAATAGTTTGACTCCCTCTTCTTTGTGGCAACCCCTGAGATATTGGAACAATGCTATCATGTCTCCCCTAGTCCTTCTTTCTCTTAAGCTAAACATACCCAGTTCCTGCAACCGTTCTTCATATATTTTAGTCTCCAGTCCCCTAATCATCTTTGTTGCTCTTTCTTTGGTTTGGAATCATATTGAGTCTTTCCAATATAAAAGGACATCTCTGTAACTTTCTCTCTCAATAATAGTAAGATTATTGTTTGTACTGTAGAAGGCTGAAGGGACTGAGAAGTAGCTCTATTTTTTGAAGGCACGTAAGGTAGATTAAATTTGTTTTGCTGAAAATTCACATTCTCCCTGATTAGGGGGGAAAAGAACAGCATTTACTTATAAGGAATTAGATTGATTAGAGTTTGATTAGTGGAAATTCATAAATGGCTAGAAGAGTGCCTATATTAATTTATGAAAGGTTTTATGAAATGACACCAGCTTCTGATAATATCAGACTATTGGTAAATATTTAGCAACATAATTTGATACTTCATAATGAGTTGGTTATTGTGGTAAAAATATTTCGTATGGTTCAAATTAATTTTTTGATCAAGTTAAATAAAGGGATTACCATTTAATTTTATTTTTCAGGTGAAAAATGATGATTGTAATCATTCTGTGCAAGGACAGATGGTAGGAAATGAACACATATTTTTTTATGCATACTGAGCTCTTTTAACGAGTATTAACTCATTATTATTTTCTACACAGCTTTATGGAACTTGTAGGACAATATGTAAATAAATATAAAAGAACTGATACTAATTTTCAGATTTTACCAATAAGAATTACTTGAGAATAACTGTTGCAAGAAAAATATGTTTATTTATAGACCAGAGTAGGTCATATATTATAATGCAGGTTTGTGGTGACATTAATAGATAGTTCAAAATTCCCAAGAGTGAATGGAGTAGAAGAAATGTAGTAAAAATTAATGCCTCAAGACTCAATGTTGTGTGTTTATTTAAGAAGTATGTTTGTGTGTTAAAGTATCTAATAGGAATTCCAATTAAATCTTTTAAACATATCAATGTTATAATTGTTTTTTGTGGAATAGTAAAAATATAAGTATATTCCTTTCAAAATTATCACTTTCAAATAATAATCAGAGGGAGAGTGGAAAAGAGTTAAACATCTTGATTTTCAGCTATATCATTAATTTGGTATTGGATTGAAATGAAAACAAAACTATGTGGCATTATAAGTGCAACTGAGAGCTATTATTTGATACATTTGAAGTCTTGGTAAGTAATATACTTAGTAATATTTCAAGTATAGGAATTACACTTACAGCTTAAAGTCCATTTCTAAAATCTGAGATGAATTGGATAATACGGGTAAGAAATTAGAAGGACGCAAAAGTAGACCAGTATCTACTTAGATATCAGCATGCATGTCTCTCTGTGTGTATTATTGCAAAGTATGGGCTGCAAAGCAGTGGTGGGTTTCAAGTTTTTTAGAACTTCTTCTGTAGGTGTGGCCTGCTTTGTGGGAGTGGCTTGCCATCCAAGTGACTGGGTGGGCATGGCCAACTTGTAAAATGTGGTGAAACTCACTTAATAGCACTCTTGATTAGCAACCAAAATGTTGGTTCAGAAACTCTGACATTTGAAGCACGCAAGTCTTAAAGCTGTCAATTTACAAGACCCTTGCACCCCTAACACTTTAGAAAAAAAACAAACCAGGGGTCTTCAAAGTTGACAGCTTTAAGACTTGTGGACTTCAACTCCCTAATTCCTCCTCTCGCTCTTCATCTTGATGATGTGCGGACGGGCAGGGGGAGGGAGCTGGAACCGGTTTTAAACGACAATGTAGATTTGTGGAACCTCTTCTACAGAAGAGGTTAGAACTGGCAGGAACCCACCCCTGCTGCAAAGGAAATAGTTACTTTGAACTAGCAAATTATCAATGACATTTTAGAAACTTTTGAAATTTTATAAAAGGAATATAATTTGCCCCAGACTACTGAATGGCAATATATTCAATACAAGTCTTTGTTGTTTTGTTTAGCTCAGAGGCATTGATTTCTGTGGAAGCTCATAAAGCTTTGAATATATTACAGGCTACAGGTTGAAATGTTAATTCAGTTTTAACAACAAGTTTGAAAAGTACTGAAATAAATGTGGATGATAAACAAGAAATTGGGAAATACAACTGGGGTTACTTAACTAAACTTGCAACTAAACAGTTTCAGGGTTTGAGATATGTAATTTCTGTTATAATCTTAAAATAAGATTATTTCAATACAAAATATAAGTATTTAGTGACATCTTCTAATGATGTTTTTAAAAGCTTGGTTGATGATATTATGATGGAGATGCAAGAAACTTGAAGATACACTAATACATATGGTTTGGTATGTCCTTTAGCATTTTCCATATTGGTGAAGATATTTATAGTATAATATAGTAATCTAGTTCTTGGAAGCCTCCATTCAAACCTAGAAGTATAATGATAAATTATATGCATTAAAAAAAAAGAATGCATTTGTTTATGGAGAACTTTGGAATTACTAGACCTGATCAATTGCAAAATAGATCATAATGCATTCTGGAAATGTAAATGCATAGCTGATATCTAAGGTTCGTTTGATAATACAGTATGTGTCAACTCTTATTGTCTGATTAGCCCTCTGTAAACAAGAAATTTGGATAATTCAATTCTATATTGTCAAGGTTAAATCTATTGTTTAAAATGGTAACTTATATCAAATATTACGCAATTAATTTCAAATCTATCTATCTATCTATCTATCTATCTATCTATCTATCTATCATCTATCTATCATCTATCTATCTATATCTATCCATCCATCCATCTATCCATCCATTCCTCCATCCATCCATCCGCACACAGTTTTGCATTAAATGTATTCACATGTTTTGTTTCCTTTTTGTAGTTATATTTTAAAATAAATAATAAAAATTATTTAGATTTGTCCTAATAATGTCATAGTTTGAGCAGATAATATTATTAACATAACACTTATTTAATCACTGCTAGTAATCCCTTGCATGTGGAATCTATGAAGACATCAATTACTTTTTTGTACACGATGAAGAATTATTATCCAACCTTGAAAGGTGAAATACATCTGGATTGTAGATAGCAATGAACTGTTAATATTAGAACTTGTTTATTTTTAAAAAATAGAGAAAGGAAGACATTTTGACAGGCAATGTTGCATAGCAATTTTAATTTCCAGGAGCCCCTGTCATTTTTGGAATATGATGGTGTACATTTTGGCAACATATAAATTATAATTATAGCTTTTTGTGAATGTATTTTTCTTCTAAATTATTTTTTAGAATTAATATTTTAATTATTCACATATCAGTGGGACTTGGAACAGTTAGGAACAGAATCAAGTCAAATATAAACAAGGTTAAGGTAAACAGATTTCTTCTGATTTATTATAATAAATATTTTGAAATTTACTTCTAAAGTATTCAAGATAAAGTACAAAAAACAAAAACACTTTATCTCATGAAATATTTTGTGCTCTTTTATTGCACAAACCAAATCAGAGTTGCTTAGCTTAAAAAATAGTGAGTTAATTTCATGAAGATGAGCACATGTTTTTATCAGAAGATAAGACATTTATTTTTGGAACTTCTCCAATTATATTAAAATAACTGCATTTTTTTCTTTAAGAGTCTTTAAGATTTAAGAATTTTACTGAATATCAGATGAATTTTTATATATATATAAATATATATATATATATAAAATTAGCTAAAGGGCAATAAATCTTCATTGAGATTAGTATCTGCCTAATTAGACTACAATATTTTAAATTATAAGTACTCTTCATTTCAAAGAAAAATCTAGTTAAAAACTTCTTAAATCTTCTTAACTATATATTTCTGATATCTGAAAATTAATATTAAGGAAAGGAAGAAGAGGGGAATAAGGGAAGGATGATTTAGCTTAGGATTCATTTGGAATGTATACATAGGGGAAAATATATATTATTATAAAAGAAAGACAGAGTTGCTTAAGCTAACTTAATTAGATATTTAAAATGTTGCCATTTCAAAGATTCCACTACAGGGAAAGAAAAGAGATGTTAGCAGGCTTTCGCAGCAGATACTATTAAAATTTGGCAAAAGCTGCCTTGCACCAACCTGGCCGACCCATATGCAAAGCAATCCGAGCTCAAATGATTTCTCTGCTATTAAGGGACAATTTACATAATAAGCCAAGGAAAAAAGAATGTGTTAAAGTTCAAACAGCTACCTCTGGAACCATAGTAAAAATACACACGCACACACACACACACACACACACACACACACACACACACAAGTATGTATGTATGTATGTATGTATGTATGTATGTATGTATGTGTATATATATTCATAAGGCTCTGTCGTTCTATTTATTACTTCACGTCAGCACGCCTTTCATCATCTTATACTACCAGGCAGAAAAGAACATTCGTATCTGTTTTTTTCCAATCACCTTACACAAAGAAATAGTAGTGCTATTGCTATAACTATTTTAGAAAGACAGGGAATGGAAAACATAAAAATAATACAAAGAAAAAGGATGACTCAATCAATAATAGCTTATTTGTGTATTCCTTGGCTACAGGGTGCCATTTTTGGCATTAACCTTGCTATTACTACTTGAACTCTGCAATGATCCCCAACATGCAGAATCCTAAACCTATAATTTATGACCTGCCAAGAATCCCTTTACTGAGCCCAGTGGTGGGTTTCAAAATTTTTTGGAACCTCTTCTGTAGGTGTGGCTTGCTTTGTGGGAGTGATTTGTGGTCATGTGACTGAATGGCAGTGGCTTGCCGGCCATGTGACTGAGTGGGAGTGACTTGCTGGCCATGTGACCGAGTGGGAGTGGCTTGCCGGCCATGTGACTGGGTGGAAGTGGCTTGGAAGTCATGTGACCGGATGGGAGTGGCCAAGACGATGTCACTGAATTCTTTGCCCCAATAGATGATCTACAAAAAGAAGATATAAAAAAGGAAATTTTTTATTTTGTGCACTTACTACTTAAATAAGATTAAAATAAGTACACAAAACAATAAAAGAGCTACTTACAGAAGGTAAGCAGCTTAGTACTTACTACTTGTATTTCAAAGAGAATACAATACATATTTAATTTAACACATGTTAACAGCTGCTGGAATTGTGCTTGCACAACAGTGGAAAAAACCAAGATATGAAAATGAATAAATATTAGAATGTGCTGGAATGAATAAATTGACAATTAAAATCAAGAAGGCTTCAAACACTTTTTCACGTGGGATTTGTTTTATCAATTGCTAACTAACAGAAACAGCAATTAGAAATCTAAACATATGAAAGAAAACACCAATTATGTAAGGAAAGGTCACTAAAATGCATAAGGAAATATTATTAGTACAATCATTATTAATGTGTAGATAACTCTGGGACATTACACACCCACACACACAAACTATGACAGTGCCAGGAAAACACCAAAAAATAACAATTTCCCCCAAAAGACTGCAAATAAAACCAGTTTTTTTTCCCCTAACCTTAAAAACAGGAAATACAAAGCCACTGGAATAAAAACCATCAAGGCATTGTGGGAAATTATAAAGGACAGTGCCAGGAAGCTCACAGAACCAGCAACCACCTCACAATTACCTAAACAACCAGGTATCCCACAGAAACACACAAAATCTGGCAAAGCTGCCTTGCACCAACCTGGCCGATCCATAGAAAAGCAGCCACCTTGAGACACATAAACCATGCACCAACCTGTACACTTAAAAGCAACATATTGCATCACAAATAAAACATTTGCAAAAAGGAATAACATTTCTTGTAATAAACATTCTATAAACAATAAATAAATAAAAATTCCCTAAAAATAATTTTTAAAAAGATATTCTACACACAATAAATTAAAATAAAATCATTAAAAATATTCTATACATAATAAATTAAAATAAATTAAAATAAAACCATTAAAAATATTCTATACACAATAAATTAAAATAAAACCATTAAAATATTCTATACACAGTAAATAAAATTTGAGATTGTGGAGATGTAAATCTGAGGCCGCGTAAGCTCCCACCGCTGTCCCCACCCCCGCACCCATGCTTTCAGGCGGCCCTGCGGCCCTGCACTATAAGCGAGCCCAGGATCCTTGCAAGGCCATAAAAGGTCACTGGACTCGCTTATAGTGCAGGGCCACAGCAGCTCCCCCCTGCCCCAAGCTTAGTTGCAGCTTACTTATCTCCTCGGAGTCGGCAGGCAGCAATAGAGAGCCAAGCAGGAAAAAAGGTAAGTGGGTTTAGATAGGGTTCTTAGAGGCAGGCGGGGCAATTAGTGAGATAGCCAATCAGTGAGCGGTAGGCGGCGCTAGGATAGTGCTGACGGGCAGGGGGAGTGAGCAATGGAGAGGCTTCCGGATGGGCGGGGGTAAGCGAGCGAGCGCCAGGGCCAGGGCAGGCATTCTAGAACTTACTTCTGGGTCCATCGGTGGAACCTCTTCCAACCGGTTCGGTACCTTTGACGAACTGGTTCTACTGAACCAGTGTGAACCGGTAGGAACCCACCTCTGACTGAGCCCCACATTGCAGCAGCAGCCTCAGTTAGGAGTGTGAATTTGAAGAGGTCAAATGACAGTTGCATATACAACAACCAGTAAAAAAGAGGCAAGTATCAATGCCAACATCTTGGGGTTTTTTACCCTTCCTGCAGAAGCCCAGTGCTTACATTAGATTGCAGAACTCTGCTGCATTTTTCCATTTATTTCTTCCCAATGCATCAGTAAAATCAGTAAATACGTCTATGACTATGCTATGAATCTTAGGTTAATTGTCTTCAACCTGTTTTATTTCCCCACTCCTCAGATTTGATCACCAGGGATTATTCCAACCAATCAGAGTTTTCTGTTTACAACCAGTGCTCAGATGTAACTGCCATTAATGTTTATTTTTTAAAAAGAAAAAAAAATCAGCATATCTGAAATGGCCAGGTATCTTTTTTCCAAAAATGCTTCTCTCAGCACCCTTTGATGCATATTCATTTATCATCCCTGACAGCAATAAAAATGATATAGGGAAGAATTGAAAGAAAAATATTGGAATATTAGAAAGGAATTAATTGCTATAACAAAAACCAACATTTAAAATAAAAACCTGACTGATTTTACAGGGCTCAGATACAGGCTGATTCTCAGAGCACTGATAACTTGTTTTTCATAACTCATAATTCAAATGGCCTGCAGGCCATTTACATAATTAGCCTTAGTTGGTGGGATTAGCTGAATTCATCTTCAGCTGAAAACATCTCAGCTGAATTTTTCTGCTGAATCTCACTCATGGGTATATTTATTATTGCAACGGAAACTTTAGCTCAGGGGTGTCCAACCTTGGCAACCTTAAGACTTGTGGATTTTACATTCAAATGTGCCTGACAGTTGAAGTCCAAAAGTGTTAGGGTTGTAAGGTTGGACACCGCTGCTTTAGTTTTTTTTTGGAGGGCAGGGGGGTAGAACTGAGGGGTAGAATCCTGAAGCTATAGTTTTCCCAATTGAATTTAAAAAGTCATCCCTGTTATGCAGGGACCATCCAACAAGAACCAGTATGCAAACAATATTTGGTAACCAGAAGGAATTTAGAAACTAAGAGCAGATATGAATCTAAAAATGGCAACACACACCCTCAGGAAAAGAAGTTACACACACGCATACACACACACCAGTGGTGGATTGCAGAGCCTGCCTGGAGCAGCGGATATCGGTACGGTACAGTGCTCTGGAGGGCCCACCTACCCGCCCGAGCTCCTTACTGTGTTTTAAAGCTTTCGGCGCTTCCGTGTACACATATGGCACATACAGCGCCTGCGTGACACTACGCCGAGCAGCTGGAGTGTTGCGGTAACTTGTGGAAGCGTTGTTTGCAGTTACAACGCATGCGTGCACTGTACTGGTTAGAACGGGATCCGGTTGGACTATACCATACCGGTTGGAACAGGATCTGGAACTCACCACTGACACACACACACACACACACACACACACACGAAAGGCACAGCATGATAACAAAGGTAAAGGAAACAGTAATTAAAGAAATAGCATGACACAAGAAAATCCATGGCTTCCTGAAGCTATAGTTTTTCCAGGGAAGGGAACTTAGATGAGTTTAAAGATTGGACACATATCTACTTTTAATGCTCAGAGGGTAGACACAGATATACTTTAATCTGGACCAGTTTGATACAGCAAAGATAACTGACTATTTCAGCTTATGACTCAGAAACTTCCCAAGAATTTGGGAAATCTCTGCTTGTCAGATCAGAAAGCAATTAACTGGAAAGATTCAATTCAGTGCCTGGAAGGTCCTTTTGATGCAGCAGTTTTAACTTCATCTTAATGGAGGACCTTAAATAGGCTACTATCTGCTTCATGATCACATTGCCAATGTGACCATTGACTTAGGCCGAATCCATTTAAAAGCTGTCTTCTGGCATTAGACGATGCCTGGAACAAGTGAGGACTTGCAAGGAGTAGGGAAACTCAAAGCTGGCTCCGCCTTAGCTACAGAAAAATCAGATGTGAAGCCAATAGCATTGGAGGAGAAGGACTTGTTTAGACTGTCATTGCAACATGAGTAACCATTCTCTTATCCTGAGATTTGTTCACTTTGACAAGTGAAATGGGAGATCTTAAATTGTCATCATTGTGGCGACATAGGGCTAACTAAAGTTTTTGGATGGATTGCAGAGGCTATTCAAAAGTTTTGCCCATGTACTATTTGCAATATGGCTTGATATTATTTTTTTCCTACTCAGTGTAATGATTAAAGCCATGATTTGCTGAGGGCCATAATATAATCTAGCAATAAATTACAAAAAAATAAAAGAGAGCTGAATATAAAAATAAAGGACAACTGGCAAAAAGACATAGAACTAATTTTCTAATTAACTGATTGAAAAAAAGGAACATTCTGTCTTTGCATTCACTGAGCTTGTACTGTACATTACGATTCATAACAGTAGCAAAATTACAGTTATGAAGTAGCAATGAAAATAATTTTATGGTTAGTGGTCACCACAACATGAGGAACTGTATTAAAGGGTCGCGGCATTGGGAAGGTTGAGAACCACTGCTTTAAAGCATTGCTATTTTTGAGGAGAAAATAGAAAATAAAGAAAATAAAAGGAATCCTTTTATTTATTTATTTTGAATTAAATAACTATTATAAATGCTCTCTAGTCATGCTGGAATTGCTAAATTTCCAAAATAACTTATGATTAGCAGCATTGTGTTAAAATATAAGAGGTGGCCGAAAAGATATGTGTAAATTTAGAATGTAATCAATATTCAGAAAGATAGAATCACCCATATCTCAACTTTATATCACGGAAAAGGCTGATGTGATACCATCAAACATGTTTGTACTGTACAAAGTCACATTGAGTATCAATAAAATAAGTATATGATTACAAAACAGTAAGACAAATTATCATAGCAGGCTACACACCAAACAAAACAATTTGATTATCTGAAAGCTAGTTAGACATTACTGCTTTATTTAATAATGTGCCCTAAACTGTGTTCAAGATAGTAAAAATAGCTAAGCCAAATATTGAATCTCAGACTAGGAAGAACCCTAAGTTTCTCAAAGTTTAATGCTTAGACAACAACTGCCCTGGGAAGATATTTTACGGATATTCGATCAGAACAAATATTTTGTCTCTGGAGTAAAGAAGTTATTGAAGTATTGTGCTTTGTTTTATTGCTCTTATTATGAAGATGTCTGTTACAGATAATAACTTTATATCCAGTAACATTTCCAGCACAAGTGAATTCATTGTCTCCAATAACTGTTATCCAATCAACATTTTTTTAAAAAATCTGGAGAATGTGACAGCAAGATGCATCAACTCAGCCACAGGACAGATGAATGCACCACTGGAATTGCTAAAGGAGCAACCTAGGGAACAATTGGGTCATAGAGAAGATGTATCTATGTGGCCAGTAAGAGTGGGCAACAGCAGGATGGCATACAATCAATCATTTGTAAAATATATAGAAAATCAATATTATATTTATTTTCTTTTATTGTCATTCATATTTGTTGTTTCAGAATTGTCTTGTTTCTTCTTTTCTTAATTGGTCAATGGTCAATTAAAGTTATTTGATTGATATTACATAGTATTGTGTTCAAACGCTGCTGCATTTTCTCAAGTGTTCTCATTAAGTTTGGTGAGAAAGAAACTGCTTTTGATTTTGTTTTTCCTTAAAGGAGATTGATGAGAAAAAGGAGAATATTTATTTATTTTTATTCTGCCAATCATCATCATCAGTCAATGGTATTTGTGATGCATTTTTGAATGTTCAGTTGACTGAGGTTCTTGTTTAGTGAATGAAGTAATAATAATAATAATAATAATAATAATAATAATAATAATAATAATAATAATAATAATAATAACAACAACAATAATAATCAAAATGGAAATCAAAAAATCCTCTGATGATGCCAAATGCAGACTCTGCAAAGAAGTTGATGAAACTGTTGACCACATACTCAGCTGCTGTAAAAAAAATCGCGCAGACTGATTATAAATTGCAGCACAATTCAGAAGCACAAATGATCCACTGGAATTTGTGCAAAAATTATAATATTAAAACAACAACAAACAGGTGGGAACATAAGCCTGAAAAAGTCACCGAAAATCAGATGGTCAAGATCCTGTGGGATTTTCGTATACAAACAGACAAAATACTAGCGCATAACACACCAGACATCACACTGGTTGAGAAAAATAAGGTTACAATCACAGACATCGCAATACCAGGTGATAGCAGGGTTGAGGAGAAGGAACATGAAAAAGTTGCGAAATACCAGGACTTAAAAATTGAAATTCAACGATTATGGCACAAACCAGCAGTGGAAATTCCGTGGTAATCGGCACACTGGGTGCTATTCCAAAAGCACTGGAATTACATTTAAAACAGTTAAAAATTGACAAAATCACCATCAGTCAAATGCAAAAAGCTGCACTGCTTGGATCTGCACATATATTACGAAAATACGTTACGACGTCCTAAGCCCCTGGGTGGGGCCCGACTAGTAATCAATGCCAAATCCGGCGAATCAACTGGCCGCTGTGATACAATTGTATAATAATAATAATAATAATAATAATAATAATAATAATAATAATAATAATAATAATAATAATAATAATAATAATAATAATAATAATAATCTTTCACCTTTAATATGTGAGTGGTGACAATATGATTAATATGATGAATGGCTGACAACTGGAAAAACATACTTGATTCAGAAAGATGCAACTAAAGGAACAATACCTGAAAACTACAGACCAATAATATGCTTGCCAACAACCTTTAAATTACTCACAGGCATTATTGCAGATAACATTATGGATTATTTGGAAACAAACATCTTGCCGGTAGAGCAAAAAGGCAACAAAAGAAGGAGTAGGGGCACAAAAGATCAGCTCCTAATTGATAAAATGATATTAGAGAATTGTAAGAAAAGAAAAACGAACTTGAATATGGTCTGGATTGATTATAAAAAATCATTTGACTCATTGTCACATAGTTGGATCATAAAATGCTTAGAAACAACTGGCATTAGTAAAAATATTACATCTTTCACTGAAAAGGCGATGAAACAATGGAGAACCGAGTTGGCAGTAGGGAATGAGAACTACGGAATGGTTAATATTAAGGGAGGAATTTTCCAGGGTGATTCACTTTCACCTCTTCTCTTCATCATCGTGATGATCCCGCTATCGGTAATCTTAAAAAAAATGAAATTAGGCTACCAAACAGCCAAAGAAGCTGAAAAAATTTCACATTTATTATATATGGATGATTTGAAACTCTATGGAAAGTCAGAAATAGAAATCCAATCACTGACAAACACAGTCCGAATATTCAGCACCGATATTTCAATGCAGTTTGGCATGGAAAAATGTGCCACTGTATCCATAAAAAGGGGCAAAATCACTACATGCTTTTGGAATAGCACCCAGTGTGCCGATTACCACTGGAATTACCACTGCTGATTTGTGCCATAATCGTTGAATTTCAATTTTTAAGTCCTGGTATTTCGCGACTTTTTCATGTTCCTTCTCCTCAACCCTGCTATCACCTGGTATTGCGATGTCTATGATTGTAATCTTATTTTTCTCAACCAGTGCGATGTCTGGTGTGTTATGCGCTAGTATTTTGTCTGTTTGTATACGAAATCCCACAGGATCTTGACCATCTGATTTTCGGTGACTTTTTCAGGCTTATGTTCCCACCAGTTTGTTGTTGTTTTAATATTATAATTTTTGCACAAATTCCAGTGGATCATTTGTGCTACTGAATTTTGCCGCAATTTATAATCAGTCTGCGCGATTTTTTTACAGCAGCTGAGTAAGTGGTCAACAGTTTCATCAACTTCTTTGCAGAGTCTGCATTTGGCATCATCAGAGGATTTTTCGATTTTGGCCTTAATGGCATTTGTTCGGATAGCTTGTTCTTGTGCAGCCAGGATTAGTGACTCTGTTTCTTTCTTTAATGTACCTGTTGTTAACCATAACCAAGTTTTTTCACTGTCCACTTTATCTTTTATTTTTTCCAGAAATTGACCATGCAATGCTTTGTTCTGCCAACTCTCCATTCTTGATTTTATCACATCTTTTCTGTATTCTTGTTTTGTCTGTTGGGCCTTCAGTAGATTTTTGTTCTTTACTTCGATTAATAGATGTTCTTGACTTTATTTTAAATAATCAGCCAGTGCATGTTTTTCTTCTTCAACTATTTGCTTCACTTGTAATAATCCTCTGCCACCTGATTTTCGGGGCAGGTATAGTCTATCAGTGTCACCACGTGGATGTAAACTGTAGTGCATTGTCATTAGTTTCCTGGTTTTTCGGTCCAAAATGTCCAAATCAGCTTGTGCCATTGGGCATTTCAATTCCCTCACACACAGTGATTTTGCCCCTTTTTATGGATACAGTGGCGCATTTTTCCATGCCAAACTGCATTGAAATATCGGTGCTGAATACTCGAACTTTGTCAGTGATTGGATTTCTATTTCTGACTTACCATAGAGTTTCAAATCATCCATATATAATAAATGTGAAATTTTTTCAGCTTCTTTGGCTGTTTGGTAGCCTAATTTCATTTTTTTTAAGATTACCGATAGCGGGATCATCGCGATGATGAAGAGAAGAGGTGAAAGTGAATCACCCTGGAAAATTCCTCCCTTAATATTAACCATTCCATAGTTCTCATTCCCTACTGCCAACTCGGTTCTCTATTGTTTAATCGGCTTTTCAGTGAAGGATGTATTATTTTTGCTAATGCCAGTTGTTTCTAAGCATTTTATGATCCAACTATGTGGCAATGAGTCAAATGATTTTTTATAATCAGTCCAGACCATATTCAAGTTCATTTTTCTTTTCTTACAATTTTCTAATATCATTTTATCAATTAGGAGCTGATCTTTTGTGCCCCTGCTCCTTCTTTTGTTGCCTTTTTGCTCTACTGGCAAGATGTTGCTTGTTTCCAAATAATCCATAATATTATCTGCAATAATGCCTGTGAGTAATTTGAAGGTTGTTGGCAAGCATGTTATTGGTCTGTAGTTTTCAGGTATTGTTCCTTTAGGTGCATCTTTCTGAATCAAGTATGTTTTTCCAGTTGTCAACCATTCATCAATTTGACCATTTTGTAAAATTTCATTCAGTTGCCTGGCCTATATTGCATGTAAACTGGTCAGATATTTGAGCCAGAAATCATGTAATTGGTCATTTCCAGGTGATGTCCAATTCTTTACTTTTTTTTACTCGATTTTTGACCATCTCAGTTGTTATTTCTAATACTTGCATTTGTTTGTTACCAATGCTTTTCTCAAAGTCATGTATCCACTTTGCTTCCTTATTGTAGTCCTTTGCATTTTCCCACAATCCTTTCCAGAATTCAGCTGTGGCCTTCTTTTCTGGTTTTTCACTTTTGGTGTCACCATTCACATTAAGACTTTGATAAAAACGCTGTTGATCTGATCGAAATTGTTGATTTTGTTTGTACTGGATGATTCGTGCCTCATATCTCTCAATTTTTCTAGCTGTTGCTGTTATCTGCTGTTTTACAATATTATTATTATTATTATTATTATTATTATTATTATTATTAGTAGTAGTAGTAGTAGTAGTAGTAGTAGTTTAATCTTTAGTGAGATTCACAGCCTTTGGGGCTGGTTTGTAGCCCAACAGCTGGAGTCCTAACCAAGGATCTAGGAACTGTTAACGTAACATAGGAGGATATAAGCTGTCCCAAGTAGGGTGGCTTTTTGTAGAGTCAGAATGTTCAAGTCCGATAAATTTAGAATTTCCAAATAGTGATGTAGCCCTTTAGGTATAACTCCAAGGGCTCCAATTACAATTGGGACGACAGTCGATTTCTTTTTCCACAGTCGCTTAACTTCAATTTGCAAGTCCCGGTACTTTGTGATTTTTTGCTTGCTGCTTATGTTCAATTCACTTATCACCAGGTATTGCAATGTCAATGAACCAAACATTTTTTCTTTTCAACTGTTGTTATGTCAGGTGTATTGTAGGCCAAGTACCTGTCAGTCTGAATTCTGAAATCCCACAAGATCTTGACTTTTTCATTCTATAGAACCTTCTCAATCTGATGGTCCCATGGTTTTTGCTGTACTCAAATCCAGGTTGAGTACAAACAAGGTTAAGGCTTGTTCTTGAGCTGCCAAAATAAAGCTTTCTTTTCTTTTTTCAGTACTCCTGATCTTAACCATTTCCAAGTTAGCTTTTGGTCAGCATTGCCTTAAATACTTTTCAAGTATTGGCTATGCATAACTTTGGTTTTCCAAATTTCAGCTCACTTCTTAATTACTTCTTTCTTATAGTTAGCTTTTGACTTAGTTGTCTTCAGAAGGCCTCCTTTATTTGCTTCCTTAATCATTGGTTCTTCACTTTTCTGGATGTAGTCATTCAAGCTGTGCCTTTCTTCTTTCACAGTCTGTTTTACTTGTAGGAGTCCTCAATCACCCTCTGCTCTTGATAGATATAATTGGTCAACATCACTTTTAGGGTGCAAGGTATGATTCATTGTCATAAGCTTCCTTGTTTTTCTGTCCAAATTGTCCAACTCCATCTGGGTCCAGTCAATTATTCCTGCAGAGTATTGGATCACAGGTATAGCCCAGGTATTTATTGCTTTTATGATGTTTCCTCCCCTCAATTTGGACTTTAATATCTTGCAAATTCGTTGAATGTACTTAGCTGAAGTTTATTCCTTGACTTTATTATGCATTAAGTCAGTTGTAGTTGTTATGTGGTTAATCTTTGGTGAGATTCACAGGCTTTTGGACCTAGGAACTGTTAAGGTAACATCGGACCAAGGACCTAGGAACTGCTAAGGTAACATCGGAGGATATAAGTTGTTCCAAGTAGGATGAATTTTTGTAGAGTCAGAATGTTCAAGTCAGGTAAGTTTAGAATTTTCAAATGACGAGGTAGCCCTTTTGGTATTGCTCCAAGGGCTCCAATTACAATTGGGACAACACATGATTTCTTTTTCCACAGTCACTTAACCTCAATTTTCAAGTCCCGGTATTTTGTGATTTTTTTCTTGCTGTTTATCTTTAATTCATGCATCACCAGGTATTGCAATGTCAATGAACCATACGTTTTTTTTCTTTTCAATTATTGTTATGTCAGGTGTGTTGTAGGCCAAGTGCCTATCAGATGGATTCTGAAGTCCCACAAGATCTTGACTTTCTCATTCTCTAAAACCTTCTCAACCTGATGGTCCCAGTGGTTTTTGCTGTACTCAAATCCAAACTTTTGGCACAATTTCCAGTGAATAATCTTAGCAACGTGGTCATGGCATTGGAGGTAGTCAGTTTGTAAAATTTTGCTGCACCCATTGATCAACTGGTCGACAGTCTCATCTTTCTCATTACAGAGGCGACATTTACTGTTGGTAGTAATATGTTGAATTTGTTGTTGTTGTTGTTGTTATTGTTGTTACTATTGTTATTGTTGTTGTTGTTGTTGTTATTATTATTATTATTATTATTATTATTATTATTATTATTATTCAAGGTGGCAAACACATCCAATATTCCTGCTCCCTCCTATTTTCCTCACAATGAACAAGAGGTGTGAGAGGTGTTTCACTGAAAGAGAATGACTGACGCAAAATCCCCCAGATGGCTTTCATGGCTAAGGTGGAACAAGACCTATGACCTATCTATTGGTTTCTAACATGTTGCCTTAAACCACTAGACAAAACTTACTGCCCCACTGACACACACGCCCCACTGTTTTTTCAAGGAGTCTAAGAAGTATATGAGTGTGTCTCACAGTACAACTGTCCTATCAAAAGTCCTCAGCCTCCCTAGTTTCACACAGAATCATTAAATCCTAAGGAAAGGCATAATAAGGAATTAGCATTTCTTTATATTAAAATGAATGTGTCCCAGGAGAGCTGTGAAAAGAGTGCTATACAATAGAAAGCAGCAATAATATCCTTTATCACTTTGTGCATATTCAGAAACTCAATCAAAAGAATTACAAGGCAAAATTATTTGTAAGAAAACAAAACTTCATTTGAGTCAAATGATTCCTCGTTATTTTATGTATATAAGCATGAATCCTCAGACTTACAGCAGCCTGCCTTCTATATATTAATCAGGTTAAAAGCTTCTTAGCTTTTTAAAATTAGTCTGGTTTGGCTAATTGCTCTCATATAACCTGGCTTTATATTCTTAAGCATGTGAACAAATGTGAAAAAAAATACAGACACTTCTTTTGCTGAAGAGCAAAAAAAATTGAGTACTTGGAGAGTGATTTCAGCACAACCCTTTGTATTTTAACTTGACTTCAGCCGAGCTTGGGGAAAATTTCCCGACAATATACTTGTTGATAAACTGATAAATTATAGGTAAGATGTTGCAGTTGTTAGGTAGAGTTATGGCCAGATGAAGGACATTACACAAAATTGCTCCTTAGTGGCTCACTGCAGCTTAGAAAGATAACAAAAAAGCCACAAGATCTTTATTAATGACTGAGATCTAGAAGAAAAAGAAGCTCACTAACTTTGCAAACAAAAGGTAGCAAATAAATCAAAACACAAAAACAGGATTTCAAACTTCTATGTATTTGTTTGAGAACTGATCAAAACTGAGAAACTAAATTCCAACAAGATAAATAAACATGCACGTAGAAAACACAGATGTGTGATAAAATAATTCCAAGTTTGAAGATTTAGACTAAAAGATTGTTTACTTTATAGTACATCACACACACAAAATTACAGCTTGTAAGAGATCACATAATACCATTCTGACCTAGAATAACCACGATATTCAGATTGGGCCATACTGTTCTGTTCTAACTTTATCAAGCTTAATGGGGATCACTGTGATTAATTCTGGACTCTAAAGTTTAAGGAGAACTTTAGTAAACCAAGGAAGAACAATACATACAAAAATGTTCCTCTAGGAAAAGTTGGAGAGATTAGTATATCATTAATAGTCCTGATTTACAATGTACTAATATATTTCCCCCCAAAATAGGACCTATCCCAAAATATAAGCCCTCTCCTGATTTTTAAGTGTGTGACTAATATAAGCCCTATCCCCAAAATAAGTCCTAGTGAAGGGGGATGGATGTAGCCAGCATAAGAGGCAGTGAGTGAGTGCAGGCCAACGGTGTCCAGCAGCAGCAGCAGCAGCCCATGCAGTGCAAGCGAGTTGATTACCTGTCCAAGCAGCAAGTGGAGGCAGTAGCAGGGGAAAGGTATGCAATCTGGACACACTGCATGGGTCACAGGAAAGCTGAGAGTTGATGGGTCAGAACAGGCAGGCAGCCGTGGGAGACTCATCTTCCCATCTCTTGACTTGCCTGCAGTCTGCATGATGCATTAGGATCACCTGCCTTCCACCTCACACCTCTGTCTCCAACTGCTGCCAGTGCCACGGCATGAAGATGAGCCTCCCGTGGACAGCCACCCACTCTCAGCTTTCCCATATATCTCTCAGTATCTCTGGATCGCCTGCCTCCCCCCATTCCTCTCCTCCATCTGCTGCTTGGACAAGGGATCAACTCATCTGAGATACATGGGCTGCACAGACCCACAGTGTGCAGACCAAAGGACCAGCAGGCTGCAGCTGCTGCCAGATACCATTGGTCCCTACATGCTTGCTGCCCCTTGTATGTGCACTGGAGGAAAGGGTGTCCAGCTGGGCTAAACACCATGAAATCATTTTTCCCCGAAAATAAGTCTTAGTGCTTATTTTGGAGTCCCCCAAAAATAAGATCAGGTCTTATTTTTGGGGAAACATAGTATTAGGAAAATGAAGCTCAGAATTTGCTGAAGTTAGTTAAAGAATCTGAGAATGATAAAAAGACCTTCAAAATAAAAATAAGAGGTGGAAAATCAATTTAGTAGAAATAAGGAAAGAGTAAAAAAAAAAAAAGCCCTAAACTTAAGCCAGAATTGTTTAACTTCTATTTGGGCCCTGTATTTTCAGAGAAAAAAGATATGTGTTCACCAGGGAACTGTGAAGACCTAGTTGAAAGAGCAAGCTTGACAGAAAAATAATCAGGGAATATCAACTGACTTTGAATGAGTTCAATCCTTCAGGGCCTGATGAATTACATCCTAAAGCATTAAAGGAATGTGCTGATTGACCAGCCAAATCTTTATCTATAATATGTAAGAACCTCTGAAGAATGGGTGAAGTGCCAAATGCCTTGAAGAAAACTAATTTCCATATTTTAAAAGAAGGAAGCAAAGAATACTGAAGGGACTGTAGGCCACCCACTCTGCCTTGATACTTGAGGGCGGGGAAACCCATTTAAATACAAATAATGGATTTAAGGTGAAGAAAGGCAGATTCTAACTGAATGCTAAATGGCCAAAACCCAACAGTTTGAATGGGTTTGACGTACATACATACAATAGCAGAGTTGGAAGGGACCTTGGAGGTCTTCTAGTCCAACCCCCTGCCTAGGCAGGAATCCCTATACCGTTTCAGACAAATGGCTATCCAACATCTTCTTAAAGACTTCCAGTGTTGAGCATTCACAACTTCTGGAGGCAAGCTGTTCCACTGATTAATTGTTCTAACTGTCAGGAAGTTTCTCCTCAGTTCTAAGTTGCTTCTCTCCTTGATTAGTTTCCACCCATTGCTTCTTGTTCTACCCTCAGGTGCCTTGGAAAATAGTTTGACTCCGTCTTCTTTATGGCAACCCCTGAGATATTGGAACACTGATATCATTCTGCTTGAATTAGATAATTTAAACCTTCCCTTAATGATTTCCATATATTGTCATTTCTGTATCAGATTTGTTTCCATTTATTTATTTTCATAAAACTGGCTAGTTTAATCAGTGTAAAGCTTAGTGGAAGTTGCTGATCATTTATGATGTATATCACACTGGAAGATGAGCCGATATAATATGTATTGTTGATATTATTATTCAAGTTCTTGTTCCTTCTTAAAATCAATTCCAATTCCTGTTATCCCTCTTATATTCAATTTAGTTCTTTACTCAGAAGACAAAAACTAAGTCATATTGATCTAGGACCATACTGGAAGGATACAAATTGAAGCATGTATCTCAGTAGCTCCCATGAAAGTTTTTCATGTACAGTATCTGAGATGTACTATCATTTTGACAGACTTGGTACAATTACCCTGACATCTTCTTCCTAGTTAAGTATTTTAAGATCAGGACACTGCAAAGAGGTTACTTTGTTTATCTATCCAAGATTCTCATGCTTTTAAGGATGAGTGGCTTTTACTATTAATCTGTCCAGTGACTTTGGTATTGCAGGAGTCTTGCTGACTTTGCTAGTTCTCACAGTTTCTACCTTATATAATTTATTTCCATTTTTTAAAATCATTTGGTAGATGCTTTTCATTTACGAGTAGAATTGTGGGAGGGGTCACTGCTGGGATATCGCCAAAGCCTGATTGGTCCAGAGGCTGAGGGAAATTTCTTTTAAGCTTCGTCATTCCCTGTTGGTTCCCAGTTTCCCATCAGTCTTTGGCCCAAACAATGGTTTTGGTTCCCTTGAGGAAATATTTGTTTAAGATTTCTCAATTCTGGATTAATTTGGCTAATTGACTTACCTAAAATTCAACTAAATTACAATTGAGCTGCTGCCCTATGAGACCGGGTTTCCGGCTTGCCTGTGTGCTGGGGAAGATCTGTCCGGACTTCTCTATCCTGCCCAGGGCTTGGGAGCTCTGTCCGGTCCCCAGGCCAGCAGGGGTGACAGGCTCTGTCCTTGCAGCTCCGCGGGAGGACTGTAAAGAGCGATCTAGCGTGGCGTGGCAGCCCTTCCATTCAGCAAGCCGCACCTGAAGAAAAAAAATGCAGCAGCTCTAGCGGTTTGAAAATCGGGACACAAGCTTCCGTCGGCGCCGCGGCCTCAAAGGTGGGCCATGGCTTCTCAGCTGAGCCGCAGCTTAAAGAAAGGAGCCGTGCTGTTGCAAAGTGCGCTGGGGCCGGCTACCCAAGCCAAATAAAACCTTTAGCAAGCTGCTTGAGCCTCTGGTGGCCATTTTAAACCAGCATGTGGAAGCCGCCATTTTGAGGCTCGGGCCTGCATCGCGGCCATAAATCGCGGCCGGCAGCCAGCATCGGTCATCTTGCAGCCCCTGCAGCTCCCACAAAGCTGCGATTCCACCAGGCATCTTAGTTGGCCACGGCCTTCTCTTCAACAAGGCCACATGAGTGACATGGGTGATCCCAGGCCCGACAGAGCCCAAGCCCCAGGGGAGCCCCTGGATCACAACTGAGCAGGGGATTTGGATAGACTCAGGACTAGGACAGCAGCCTCTAAACCTTCTGCCGCCCAGCATCCTTCCAGAGCAACAGTACGATATGAACTCAGGTGCCACGTGCCCTCGAAAAGAGAATAGCATGGGTGGAGAAACAGGCTCAGGCAGCGAGGCCTTCCTCTCTTGCCAGATCCAGGTTGCCAATTAGACAAGGCTCCCCCCAATCAGCTTCTCCTCCCAGGGGCTTTAGTCCATCCTCTCCTTCTATCTCTCCTCCTAGGCCATATAGGCAATCCAGGCAGGAGATTTCCCCTTCCCCACCTGCATCTCTGAGGGAGATTGAGGAGGACCAAGGGAATCCATTAGAGGGTTCATCTCATGATTTCCTTCCAGCTGCCATTCTTGCTCCCCAGGTACCACTTCCGGGGCCTTCCAAGGATGAGCTTGATGACTTGGAACTCCTCCCTGAGAGTATTAAACGCCTTATATCTTCTCCCATCACTAAAGGCATTGCCACTGGACTAGCTCAAAGAGCCACCTCTTCTCAAACTGAGGTCAGACCTCATTCTGATACTAGACTTCCCTTTTCTACCCATAGGCAGGAGAATCCTAGGCCCCCTTTTCCTTCCGTAGTGAGTGAGGGGTCTGTCTTTGGGGAGGAGATATGGGATTTTCTGAGGATGCGGACACCGTCCCCTCTGACCCTATGACCTTTCCTGGTCTCTTCTCTCCTCCTATGTTTAAAACCTTATTACATAAGGTGAGAAGGACCACTAAAATAGGCACAGGGGACCTTGGCATTCCCCAGCCAAGAGATCCCAACTTGCCCATGTTTTCTAACATTGCCACCAATAAGGAGGAGGTCCCAGCCCCTCCTCTATTCTTGGAGGTAATCAAAAACTAATGGGCATGTCCCTCTACTCTTTCCAACCCTGGGAGTAATGACCACCGTTTCTACAACATGGAGCAGGCCTTCTCCCAGGCCTGCAGTTGCCAACTATAGACACCCCAGTGGCTGCCTTAGCCACGGCCTCCACAGTAGTGTCAGGTGATGTAGCCAAAAGTTAAAACCAGAGGACAAACATGCATAGCTTACTTTACGTAAGAATTTTACTGCCTCGGCCTGGGCAATTAGATCTGCCACAGCGGCCTCTTATTTCAACCGAAAAACTGTCATGTGGCTATGTCAACTGCAGGACCACATCCCGCCTCAGAATGAGTGTCTACTACAAGATCTCACGAAGATCATAGCTGCCACACAGTTCTCGGCAGATGCCACTCTGGATTCCATCAAATATGCATCCTGAGTGTTAGCTACCTCAGTGACTTCCAGATGGCTCCTCTGGCTCAGCAGTTGGCAAATGAAAAATAAGTCCAAATGGAACATGGCAGTGGCCCCATATACTGGCACTAATCTTTTTGGTGAGTGTCTGGACCCAATTCTCATAGAGAATAAAGACAAAAAAAAGGTCCTGCCTACCAACGCAAAGAAGCCAGGCACTCGCCCTTCCCACTACCGTAGGCCTTTTTACAAGGTTCCTGAGTCTGATTTCCATCAACGAAGGTTCTGAAGATCTGATAGACAAACCCAGAGACCTTATTACCAGAACAGAAATAGGTTCCAAGGCCAGTCCAGGCTGCCCTTTTGTGTGTGTGTATGGGGGGGATGACTGCCCCTTCCGCAAAGGGAAATGACTCCAACCCGAGTCTTCCCATAGGTGGCCGCCTGGAACACTTTGCGGACAGATGGGATTGGATAACTTCAGATGTCTGGGTCAGGTCAACCATCAGGTTTGGCCTACTGCCTAGAGTTTCTCTCCCTGCCCCCGAAATTCTTCAGGACCCTCCCCCCATCTTGGGACCTGCTCTGCCACCGCCTCATGTCCCTAGCCATTCAACATCTGCTGGACATTCAGGCGGTGGAGGAAGTTCCGGAGGCTGAGCACAGGGATGGAAGGCGATCCTTGACCTCAAGCGTCTCAACTGTTACCTGGTCTACAGGCGGTTTAAAATGTCATCTCTCAGGTCCATTTTCCAAGGGATCAGGCAAGGAGATTACCTAGCATCAGTGGACTTAACAGAGGCCTATCTCCAAATCCCAATCCTGCCTCTCCATCGCAGGTACCTAAGATTCTCTCACAAAGGGCTACACTATCAATACTGTGCCATTCCCTTCGGCCTCCCCTCGGCTCTCGCACCTTCATGAAGGTCCCGGCAACATTGGCGGCTCACCTACGCTCCAACCCGGTGAGACTCCAATGCTACCTAGACGACGTGTTCCTTCAGGCCCAGACACGCTTACAGATGGCCCTCAACCTGTAGCTTACCATTCAGACTCTACAATCCCTGGGATTTTCCAGCAACTTCCCCAAGAGCCATCTCTCTCCGACAACCAGAATCCTTCATCTGGGGGAGGTGATAGATTCCCTGATAGGTCTTGTCCAGCTCTCTCCAGAGCACCTCTCCAGCCTTCAGTCCCTAGTGCAGGGGTGGCGAACAAGTTCGACAAAAAGAGCCAAAATTTTAAACTGTGAGAGTCAGAGAGCCACACCACGCAGTGACCTGCCAAAACAGACCCAGAAGCAATGTTCCCTCTAATTTTTTTTCGATGTGAGCAGAAAAGTATAGTGTTTGAGCGGCACATTTTCATGCCTGAGCACCCGAATTTTTTTCACAGATGTCACCTAAGACAACAACGAAATCAGTATTATTTGAAACTCAACGTTATGTTTCTTCAAGGTACCCGCTTAATTCAAAGTGTTATATAATATCAGTATCACTTAACAACGCTCCTGCTTAGCAACCAAAATGTTGGCTCAGAAACTCTGGCATTTGAAGCACGCAACTCTTAAAGCTGTCAAGTTACAAGACCCTTGCACCCCTAACCCTTTAGGGAAAAAAACCCCCAGGGGTCTTCAAACCTGACAGCTTTAACACTTGTGGACTTCAACTCCCAGAATTCCTCCTCCAGTTATGTTGCAGCGACGTCATCTGCGTGGATCTGCTCCATCTTTGCTTTCTTCATTGTGGGCAGGGCTTCTGCTGAAGATGCCGACGAGTACGAGTTGCCACCAGAATAACTGCTGCTACCTCCTCCTCCTCCTCCTCCTCCTCCTCCTCCTCCTCCTCCAACAGAATCACCAGATTTGCTCCTGAGCTCAGCGCTGGGTTACCTCTGCCCCCTCCCCCTCCTCTGTGCTTTTGAGGAGCCATGAGGCTTTTTTCCCCCTGCTCCCCCCGCCGCCTTCCTACTGGAGGAGGAGGAGGGGGCAGGGGTAACCCAGCGCTGACTGAGCTCAGCTGCTCCGAGCGGAGGGGAGGCGCCGCTGCCACGCGCGGAGATGCCGGCTGGAGCTTTGGCGGCTTCATCTCAGCCGCAGCGCCGGGCGGCAAATCCGGCAGTGCTGCCTGTTAGAGGAGGATGAGGAGGAGGTGGCAGCAGTTCTTCCGGTGGCGGTGGGGGCTTTGGGGCTTCACAACTAGCCTCAGTCGCCCCGTGCTCCTCAAAGCAAGTCTGGGGAAGTCCTTTGCAGGCGGCCCATTCTAGCTGCCTGCAAAGGACCTCCCCAGCTTCCGAAAGGGAGCGCGCGATCCGAGCCACAGTATACTAAATAATGATAAGAGGCAAAGAGCCTCATTTATTTTGGCCGGGAGCTGCATGCGGCTCGCGAGCCGCGTGTTCGCCACCCCTGCCCTAGTGCATCAAGTACACGCAAGTCAGTCGGTTTCCATTCTGACCTTAGCACACCTTCTAGGCAAGATGGTATCCTGTATAGGGATCATTCCCTGGGGCCATCTTCATTCCAGGCCACTCCAATGGACTCTCATTCCGTACCAACGCAAGTGAATGAGCAACTCTTTAATGACAATTCGTCTCAACCTGTAGGTCCAGCTGTCCTTGAGATGGTGGCTACCTCTGGCCTTGCAACATGGCTCCGAGTTCTGGGAGCCAAACAGAGTGACAATCACGACAGACACAAGTTTGGTTGAGGGGCTCTGATGGACTCCCGAGTGGCACAGGGTGGATTGGTGCCACAGGTGCTTGATGTTATAACCTAAGTGTGCATATGCTCTAACAATCAAGTAATAACCGCCAAGCCAGGACTAGTGCGACCACAAAGCTGATAAAATAGAAAATGAAGAAATTAAAGACTCCTGGGACTATAGAATCAAATAGAGCTACAAAGAGCTGCTACATAGCCACACACATGTAACAAGTGCTGATATGGAAGACAAAAAGCCTTTTTGGACATTGTGGTAGCAAAACAGAAGAGAAAGAACTGGAGAAAATAACAACATTTAAAAAAAAACTCTGCAAATAGAAGTAAACTATCTATGGCAAAAGAAAGCAAAGATAGTGATAGGTGCTTTGGGTGCAATCCCAAAACACCTGGAGCACCATTTGATCACCATCGGCATTGACAAAATCATCATCAGTCAATTGCAAAAGGCAGCTTTATCAGAATGGCATCGAATTGATTACTCTATGTGTAATAGGTTTGACCAATGTAATTAAACTAGATTCATTTGAATCAATGGGACTTAGTTGTAAGTTAACCTTATAAGGAAAATAATTATTAATTTATTTATATAATTTCCCGTTTGCAATTTTGAATTTTAGAAACCTCCCATGATTATTAAAACGTCTTGAAATTATGCACTTTCTGTAAATTTGTATCACAGTATATAAAATATCCTTATGATATAGAAGAGATTAGTTTTATGAAACATGTTCTGGCTTTTGTGCTGCAATTATCAATAGAAATTGATCACCAACATCTGCTTTTCAGTAGCTATAAGTTTTAAACATATGAAGAACATGATGAAAATGCAGGACTTGTCATTTCTCTAAACTGTTTAAAATGCTATGACCCTGAATAAATCAATATATTATCTTTATTTTTGTTTTGATCGGGTGAAGATCATCACAATGTTTTTTATTAAGAGCACTCTGTACTCTGCTAGTTGGATAAACAGCCTTTGCTGGCAAGGTTTTTTTCCCCCTGTATAACAATTTCTATGCTCCTTTTTTGCTCTTAATAGTATTTGTAAAATTTGGTTACATTATGCACATATATGTATAACTGCATATATACATTAAGGGCTATTGATTTGGGGGGGGGGGTTGTGTTATCAGGCACAGGAACACAGACAAAAGAGTTGTAGCTAGGAGTAAATCATCTTTCCCCAGCATTTTTATTGGATTTCATTCAATAACTATTGATGATATAATAGTTTATTGCCTTAATAGAGCAAGCATATAGCTATAAACCCTTTTCTCCAAATGCACATAAAATTCCCTGACAGGTCTTTCCACTAAAATCCAATGAAGCAGCTGAATAGACAAGACTCAAAATAGCTAGATGGTTTTATGCATCACAATACATAAATGTGTAAAACAGTGGTGGGTTTCAATTTTGTTTACTACCGGTTTGCTCGTGCAGGTGCTACTGGTTCGCTTGTGCATGTGCAGAAGAATCCGGACAGGTGGGCGGAGCCTCCCAACCCTGCCACTACCGGTTTGCCAAATCCGGGCCGAACCGGGAGCAACCCACTACTGGTGTAAAACAGCATAAGCAATCTTCCGCCATCACTTTCTGGAAAAAAATATTCACGCATGAAGGAAGTTCTAAAACAAAACAAAAAACTCTGGATTAGATAATCACTCACAAGAGTCCTTGTCTATATTAGGAGAGCAGGAAAAGAAAAACCCCACCCATGCCCTAATTGTTTCTTCTTTCAAAGGTCATCCATCAGGCTGATAATTAGATGCAGGTGAAAGCCAGGTGCTTAGTAAAACCCAAGAAAATTTGTTTTGTTCTGACTAAAGAATCATCCTGGCTGTAGAGCCTATGATTCAGTGAGATTGGACATAGAAGCTATTTGCTTACTTGTATTTCACAGACTGCATTAGTTAACAAGCTCAAAGTACAGTAGTCAGCCAGGTCTGTTGCTTAAACGAGTACTGTTAAGGCAGAGAGAAGATAGCACTTTTTAGCATCCTAGTCTGAACAACAGATACATTGACAACTTTAGCTTTGTCTGTACGTATTTCCCAGGTTTTTAATTGCAGATTAAATTGCAGATTAGAGACAATAGTCTGAATACTATGCCTCTTTCTCCATCTCATTGTGGTTCTATGCAGTGTACCAAGATTTGAAATTATGCTTCTATCATCCTTTGCTATTCTTCTGTTGCCCTAAAGACAGAGAAGGGGAAGCATTTGAGCTGTATTTCACCTCAACTGAGCAAACTATATTTTATTTTATATGTTTTAGATGAAAACGTAAACTTCCTGATTTTTTTTTTTTATAATCATACATACTAATGTTGAATGTCAATACTTAAATAGGCACCTTTGGTCAAGTGGCTTAATTCAATGCATCTATGAAGTGAACATTTGCTATAACTTTGACAAACACAAGATTAAACATGACTTCTTTTTTTTTGCTATTTCGAATGAATGCTTTTATCTATGTGCAGATATTTGCCTATTTACAAGGAAAAGAAAAGTATGAATGAGTCACAGACAAAGGTTTGGATATCCATCCAGATGATTCAGGATTACTTTTTAAAACATTGTATAGTGAAGTTGGCTTGTTAGGCTTACTGTGAATTAACAAGATGAAGAAAATTCAACCAGTGAGTAAATATTCTGACCCTTCTAACCTCTCTGGTTGTAACCGTTGTTCAGTTTACTTTCAGTGTCAGTAGGTTACTCTAAACAGTTGCTATCTAAATTTTTGAAATGAAGATAATTCACTCTTACAAAGCAGGGAATGGCTATAAAGAACACTTCCAATTCTAACTGTAAAAACACTACAGGTAGTCTCTGAGTTATGACTGAAGTTGACACTGGGATTGCAATGACTAGGCAATATAGTCATAAAGTGCCATGTCACATGACTCCATTGCGTGGCAGTGGCAATCCAGGAAGTCTTTGTCAAATAACTCAAGATATGCAGAAACTTAAGTGGGAAGTGGAGAAAGTCCAAGATAAAGAATGCAGGAGTGTTACAAGGAGCTTGGGGGAGGTTATGTGAGATCCAGTACAGGACATGTATGAGTTCAGAAGGGGCATGCTACGGTGCAACACGAGCCCAGGAAGGTCAGAGAAGGTGGGCGGATGGATGCATGTGAGTTTGTGTGGCACAAAGAGGTTGAGGAAAGAGGTTGTGGTGTATATGTGAGCATGTGTGCCAGAGCAGGAAGCCTAGGGAAAAATGATCCAGGGAAGGGTTCTCCAACCTTGGCAACTTTACGACTTGTGGACTTCAACTCCCAGAATTCCTCAGCAGCATGCTCTGGCTGAGGAATTCGGGGAGTTTAAATCCACAAGTCATAAAGTTGCCAAGGTTGGAGACTCCTGGTCCAGGGGTACATAATGTCAACTGCCCAATTAATAAACCCAAAACAAGGAAACACTCTTGGGACAATTGAATTCCCAAAAGAAAAACTTTATCAGATACATTGTGTTGGTACTGAAGAAATGAAACCAGCTCTGGTTTCCCAGTTAAACAATACTTTGTTCTTCTCCTCTTCCCAGGTTGGTCATGTTGTCCAGTTATGAGATGGCCCATTTCTTTCTCAAGCACCTGCAGCGGTGACATTGCTGGCTCTAAGCTCTCACAGTCTCCGCATACATTCTCCACATTCCATTTTCTCTTTCCCTCTCCCAAGTTCATTGGCAAGTTGAAAAGTATTAAGTTTTGAAAGAATCAAGGTGATTCAATCTTGACACATACTAATGAAGAAAGGTAGGAGATATGGGGGAGATGCACATGGGTGACATGCAACCTTTCCTGCCAGCTTCTCCATCCCACTTTGTTGGTGGGAAGCAGTCAGGCAAGATTGCAGGCACCCAAATTTTGTTCAGTGATTATGGAAAGCTGCAATGACCAGGACTTCAAAGACAGGTCATAAATATCTTCATTCAGTATTATCACAATATAAAATGGTCATTAAACGAATGATCATAATTCAATGACTACTTGAATTAAGAATTGGGAGTTACAAGAGAACTGTTGATGGCAAATCACAGTCTGGAAAACTAAGATAATCCCTGGTAGAACTTCTTGAACTCTCTAGTTCCAAATTAGAAGCCAAGGATCACTTCCAAAGCATGCTGAAAAGTCCATCATGGAGTTGTCCACAAGTCTGCCATACAACATTGCTTATACAACAGTGATCTGCATGGAGGATTTGCCAGAAGGAAACATTTTCTTTGGCCTCATCATCAGCCCACTCTAAGCAGTTTCTACAGAGTTACCATATTGTCCCGAACAATCTGCGTCCTCATTTTACTGACCTTAGAAGGATGGAAGGCTGAGTTACCTTTAGCCGGTCAGAATCGAACTGCCAAACTGCTGGCAGTCAGCAGAATTAGCCTGCAGTACTGCATTCTAACCACTGCGCGATCACAGCTCTTCCTGTTGCTCATTTCACTGATATAGTGACTCTGGATGGCTTTTTAAAAATGTTATTTATTATTGTGGGCTTTTAAGATTTTTATCTGTTTTATGTTGTCTGTTTTATTTATTTGTCACTGCTCAGAATCAGTTTTGGGAAGATGGGTGGCTATATAAATTTGATGAATAAATTAATCAAGCTTACAGTATCCCTCTGTCTACTAGAACATAAAACTTTAGAAGATTAATTGTTGTAATTAAACAGTTATAATTTTATCAGGAAATTTTCCAAGGTGAGTACAAAAAACTATTAAATGATAATAAGCCTATCACATAGTGATAACTGATTCCAAATGCAAATTAAAACCTGAGATTTGCACTGTCACAAACAACTGTTTGCCAATCTGATTATCAAAACTACAGTAACATACAGAAGGGACGAGGCCTTTTCCTAGACATAATTGAATATTTTGAATTTTATTTTTATGATAATAACATGATCTGATAATCAAGATATAATATCAGTTTAACTCTTTGAGGCAAGAGTTGAGATTTATAAATCGAATCATGTTTTAAAACAGATTAAGGATATTAAAACTAAGTACCAAGTTTTTTTTTAAAGTATCCAACTGGCGCCATGCTTATCTTTATAGCCCCTAGAATGCCTTTCTCAGTTGACTATTATTTCCCAAATGGTCTTTTTAATTGGTTGATGACTATTGGCAAAAAATGGGTGCTTTCCCAGAGTTTAGAGCTCTCATTTTCTGATTTAAACTCTCCCATCTCCACGATATCACACCCAATTTGAGTTCTGATGGTACTCGTATTTGCCTTGCAGTTCTTGAATTTTCAGTGTGTGTGCACCTTAAGCAGATATTATATTCCTTTTAAAAAAACTTGGTTACTCTATTATTACGCATATATTTATCCTACAATGAATGGTACAGTGTTTTCTTTTTTAAAAAAAGAGAGATGCAGGTCATGTTTATTCCATGAGAGAACAACGATGCATCATCAAGTCTCATCAAGTCTTGCTCAGCAAGAAAAATTAGTTTTGTGCTACCACCAGCAAATACTTGATGGAGCTTTGTAGGGAGTATTTGAGACTGCTGATCACATATGCGAGTGCATTACGTAACAGATTAATATAGTCATGAACAGAAGATTGATTAAAAATTAAGTAGTTGAATGTTTAAATCTCAGTAGCATTTAAAATTAACTCGCGTTAAGCTATAAATGTAAATATTTCTATTATGAAATCATTGGGAAGAGATTAGGTAGTTAGAGACCTTGATTTGTGAGTAATGTATGAAACATGATGAATTGCTCATTAGTACTTTTTTAAAACTAAGAATGTAGCTACAACATTTCATTTCCTAAGGGTGGATAAGCACAAGCAAATGCAAAGACATTCACTAGGAAGTCATTGTGCTTTACCTGAAAACAATCCCCCTTTTCAGAGCATCAAATATGTAAGGAGAATTCATCATCAAATGAAGTTTCACATGCCATTATATCTGCATTGCTCCCCCTTCAGATTCCTAGGATGTAATCCTGGTTGTTTTGAAAAGATTGATGTAATTTGAGTGACATCAGTTTCTACCATGGCGCTGTACACCAAACTTGCTTTCAGCATGGAGCTTTTCTTGCCATGTTTTGTTAAATTATTCTCACTACATGAAGGATTTTGTAATGCTGAAAGCTTCTTGAGTGCCCCAGAAGAAGCCTGCTTACGATGTGTTTGTTTGTTGTATTGCACTACTAAAAAACAAACAAGACCTCCCAGAAAATATCAATCTGATGAACATATTTGCAGCGTATGAAGGTTTGCAGCTTGAAAAGTTTTTGGCTTGAAGGAAAACAGTTTGGGTGGGGCTTCAAATAATTGTTCTTAGGCAGACTATATTAGGAAAATTATGTGGAAAAATGTGTCATTGGTGTGAATTTCTGATAAAATTTTAGTATAGATTATTTTTTGTTTTACAATACTTTCTGAATCTACAAATATAATTGTCACTGGTTTCTTTTGATTGCTCACTCACTCGAAACCAAATGGTGAGCCCATTGGCTTTTCCAATAATATAGAATATGCTGGCATGAACAAAGGAATTGTTCCTGCCTCTCTAGGAAATAGCTATTTCCTAGAGAGCTATTTCCTAGAGAGGCAGACCATACCTGTGGAGAATGCAAAATGGGGTATGGGGGGACAGTGGTGGATTAAGGTTCACTGGTGCCCTAAGCACTGACAAATGTAGGTGCCCCCTTCCTTTGTACATACTATACAAATCTTAATTGTTTTTTTTTCTTTCTCAACTTTGTGGTGCCCCCTTGGGCCTGGTGCCCTAAGCACATGCTTAGTTGCTTAATGGTTAATACACCACTGGGGTGTGGGGGGAGAGAAATCCCACCTTCTCTCTAATGTTCATTACACCACATAGGCTATCTAAAGGAAAGCTATACTTTTATCCAATTCCTTCCTTTTAGCAGTTTTAGCTCAGTGTGTGTGTGTGTGTGTGTGTGTGTTTCTCCGTCAAACAAAATTAAAATCATTTGGCAAAGTTTTTAAATTTGGAGAACTGGAGTTGAAAACATTTCAGCTTGTAAATTTAAAAAGATCATCTTTCTCTAAGATTGACAGAGTAAAAGTTAAAAATTGCCAACATCATTATCTTTTCACTAGTTAGTTAATTAGTTGACTCCTGGATTGTAATAATCCCTTGAAAATTTTAGTTTTTTTCTGAAGCAAATTGCAATGTGGGCCAGTTAATCAATGCTTTTGTGATCCCTTGATGCAAGTGGCATATGAAACCTACAATATATACTGGTGATTAATGTATCCAGTTTGTAGTCTGACTCTTTAGATTGTATCTTAAAGGATTTCCATAGCTCCGTAGCTCCCAATCCCCAATCTCATAAGAGGAGTTTAAAAATAATCTGTAATTATCTCCAAACCTGCTGACTTCACTCAGAACTAGCAACAAAAAACACCATCTTATCCTTATCCCAAACTGCCAGATGTCTTACAGAAGCAAAAAAAAACCATTTTGCCACCTCCAGTCTACACAAAATGGAAATTAAAATGCTTGCCCTGCACATAGCCATCCACGTCCTTATTTTACATTAGATGGCTATATTTCTCTGCTTCTATGCCAGATAAAACAATGTAAACCCTGTAATAATCCCTATCACGCAGAGCTGAAAACTTCATGACATAATTTGTGGATTTTTTTTCTTTCTTTCTCAATTTTCAACTTTTTTTATCATCAACTTGAAATCATTTTTTATGGCATTTGGTTTGATTTTAATAAAAAAAGGTAAAGGTTTCCCCTGTCCAGTTGTATCTGACTCTAGGAGATGATGCTCATCTGCATTTCTTAGCCAAGAGACCCATTGCCTATGATTCAATGATGCTTGCATGATCATGTGGCCAGCATGACTCTACAGCGAAGCACACAGAATGCTGTTAGCTTCCGACCGAAATGGTACCTATTTACCCACTTGCATTTGCATGCTTTCAAACTGCTGGGTTGGCAAGAGCTCGGGCAAGCATCTTTGAACAACACTTAAATGCAGTATTTTGGTCTTGAACCTGGGCTTTCAGCTTTCAAGCTAATGAGCTCAGCATCTTTCACTGCTTTTTTTAAAAAATTTTTTAAACAAAGTTTTATTGGTTTTTAATGTTTTACAAAGGGAAAAGGTATGGGAAAGGATACAAATTTTGGCAGCCGCGAAATGCGGTAGGTGCACCCCCCCCTCCAAACTCATAGTGTACATTTGCATAGAATTCAAATATTACATAGTAGCATATAGTCAGTGTGGTAAATTCAATTGGTAATTTCGGTCAGTTTATATCACATGGATTTTCTTACTTATTTGTGTGATCTGAGCTTTCTTGATGTCGCCCCATCTCCCCCAGCTGGCAGTGCTCCGGCCCCTCCCGTGTCTTGTACATCTACTGAAGTGTCTTCTGGTTTTTCTAGGAGTAGTTTATTTTTTTCCATAAAGGCCTGCGCCTCTATGGGTGTATTAATTATAACGCTTGTCTCCTCCCAGAATATTAGCATGCCTTCAGGCAGTAACCATCAAAACCACACCCCCTTCTGGTATAGTTTATTCGCCAATTGCGAATAAAATTTTCTTTTCTCCCTCACTTTCTTGGGGATCTGTTTCAGAATGGTTATCTCCTTATCTTTGTATGTCAAGGCTTGCCCCCTTTGTGCATTCAGGATTTCATCTCTTGTGCTTTTCCTAAGAAATTTAATGTGTACCTCCCTGGGGACATTGTGTGTTCTAGCATACGCTGAGTTCACTCTATAGGCCAGGTCTATTTCCCACCCCATCTGTTGTTTTTCCTTCTGAATATATTCAGCCAAAATGGTTGTCATGATGTCCCTTATGTTTTCGAGCATCTTTCACTGCTGAGCAATCATGTCCCCCATCCCCCGATTCTAATTAAGAAATGCTGATCTCCTAGAATAGCAATAATAGCAGCTTTGTCACTTAGGAATGTTTCACAATATTTCCAGTTTCTTTCTGGGTACTATTCAAGGTGATGGTCATTGTCTTTAAAGACCTATATATCCCAGTTTATAGGTCCACCTATAGTTTATGCAGAACCACCTTTCTCTAAGGTCATCTATTTGTCCTACTAAGTCAGATAGGCTTGGCAAACTCTTAGCCCCATGATGGCGCACCTATGGCACGTGTGCCAGAGGTGGCATGCAACACTCTCTCTGTGGGCAAATGAGACTTTGTTCCAGTTCAGCTATGCCGCGCATGTGCACATGCCTCCCGCCAGCCAGTTGATCTTCGGGTCTCTGCCACACATACGCAGGGGGAGAGGCACATGCATGGGGTGTGTGCATGCATTGAATTTGGGGGGTTTGGGTACACATGCGCAAATTCACCGGTGGGCGCCCTTTGGGCACTCAGTTTTAGCCATCACTGTCCTAGCCCCTTCCTTTGAATATAGCCATCTTTTGGGAGCCAGGAACCATATCTTTTCTGTGACAGCCCCTGCCCTATGGTTTAGGTCTAAGTCCCATGGGATTGACTACAATTTAATGCAATCATTAATAGTCTTGCATAAAAACATAGCGTAACAGCATCTGCACCGAAGTATTATAAACTCTTTGACTAGACAAGCTTTTGAATTGACTTATGAAATTTAAACACTGAAGAATGTAGAATGGATAGTTTATTTCTTTTTCCTGACCTTTCTCCAAGGACCACTGCATAAGACACATGTTCCTCCATTACTCTATCTTGCAAGGTATCTGTAAGGTACATTAATTTGAAATATGGTGACAAACTGGCCATCTAGTAAATGTCACCTGGTAAAGTTAATGACCAATTGGGGATTTGACTCCAGAATGCCAACATCAAAATACCACCGCTGTCAACTAGTATCTGTAGCTGAGGATATGCATGAGGCCTGAGGAGTTAAAGCTAATGCTGTCCCAAAATTTCCTCTACATTGTTTTCAACCATTCTCATTCAATTTCATAGATTATATCTGTATGTGTATGTGTAAACGTACAGTGCATTCAGAAAGTGTTTAGACCCCCTTCACTTTTGTCAATGTTGTTATGCTGCAGCCTAATTCTACAGTTGTTGAAATTCATTTTTTCATTTTTTCTCATTAACTCAGAACCCCATAATGACAGACTTTTAGAAATATCTGTAAAGCTATTAAAAAGAAAAAAAACTGAAGTATCACATTGGTGTAAGTATTCAGATCCTTCAGTTGAAGCACCTTTGGCAGCAATTACGGTCTTGAGTCTTCTGGCATATGACATGACAAGCTTTGCACAGCTGGATTGGAGTTTTTTTCAGCCATTTTCTTTGCAAATCCTCTCAAGCTCAGTCAGGTTGGATGGCGACCATCAATGGCAAAACATTTTCAGGTCCCTCTAAAGATGTTCAATACAAGTCAGGGCTCTGGCTGGGCCACTCTAAGACATTCACAGAGTTGTCCCTAAGCCACTCCTGTGTTGTCTTGGCTGTGAGGTTAGGATCATTGTCATGGTGAAAAGTGAACCCTCAGCCCAGTCTGAGGTCCTGAGAACTGTGGATCAGGTTTTCATTGAGGATATCCCTGTACTTTGCTGCATTCAGATTTCCCTAAACCCTGACCAGTCTCCCAGTCCCTGCTGCTGAAAATCACTCCACATAAATATTTAAAAACAACAGTACAAAAACAGTACAAGTCAAAAGAACAACTATGGCAAAGAAAACAAACCCCAGGGGCTATAAAAGCGTCATTCATCCTCTCAAACGCCTGGGGAAAGAGTCAGATTTTAGGGCCTTTAAAATACCAGTAGAATGGGTGCTATTCAGTGGTGGGTTGCTACCGGTTCGCCCCAGATCGGGCGAACAGGTAGTGGCAGTGGCGGGAGGCTCCACCCACCCACCTGGAGGCTTCTGTGCATGCACAGAAGCTTCTTTGCATGAGCAGAAGCATTGTGCACACAAGTGAACTGGTAACAAACAAAACTGAAACCCACTACTGGTGCTATTCAAATCTTGGGGAACCACATTCCAGAGTGCAGGCACTGCTACAGAGAAGGAATGCTTCCAAAGTCCTGAGAGCTGTCATTGTTTAATTGATGGAAACCTGGAACATATCAATCTTGCTAGATCAAACCATTTGGGCAGATGCTATGGGAGGCAGGAGGTCCCTCAAATAACCAGGACCTATTCAATAGAGGGCTTTATAGACAGAGACTAACACCTTGAATCTCATCCAAAGCAAAGTACTAAGGAGTGCAGCTTGCAGAGCAGAAATGTTACATGAGCATAACAAAGCAAGCCCATCCCTTCTCCCCCGCTGCATTCTGGACTAGCTGAAGCTTCTGGCTGGTCTACAAGGGCAGTCTAAGTATTCAAGGAAGTCCTTCCATGGGCCCAGCAAGAAAGGAAAACTAGAGATATGGGAGAATAATGTATAACACAAAATGATCAATGTAGTCTTCGCTCAACTGCCGTTTGTTGAGAACGTATGTTCAAACTTATGGCAGCATTTAATGAATAGCAGTTATATGCCCATTGCAGCAACCCCAAAGTCACTTGATCAAAATTGGGGTGTTTGGCAGCCTATTTGCATTTATGGCTGCAGGGTGCCCTTCAACTCCTTGCATCTCTGACCTTATGACCACCTGGCACTTCTTTGCCTCCAATATCCCCCATTGCTGACCTTTGCCATCTTCTTCCTTCCACTGCTGATGAGGTCTGTCCTGCCTGGCCTTCAGTAAGGTAGCTGCTGGCCAGGTGATGCCTTTCTTTCCATCAGAAAGCTTCAGGAAGGCCTTGTCTGGCCAGCACCTGTCTTCAAAGAACCAACCTAATCTTATCTCCTCCGTAGTGGGAGAAAGAAGTTGTTGAAGATCACTTGGTGGCAGAGGCACAGGGCAGACTGCAGGGTGGTGGAGCAGCAAAGTGTAGGGTGGGCAAAAGGATGGAGATGGCAGGGGAAAATAGATATGGCCATGGAGAACATGATTCATGATTACATGTTTGCATGATACACAAACAAACCTGAATAAATATAAAACAAATATAATGGGATACTGAAAAATAGGTAGCAAAAAAGGTAGCCTCTTTGGAAAAACCAAAGGGAAGATTTTGACAGAACAACTCTAAAGCAGCATACTTTCAGGTAGGATTTCTATTTCTTAAGAGTAAATACACATGAAATGACAGAATTTGAGCTGAATCAATTCAATATCAACATTTTATTGTAAAATAAATTAATTATAAATAATGGGGATTGACGTTTAAACTGAAAAATCAAGAAAAGGTTTAGGCTGAATACACTTTCTTATTCTGAAAAGTTTGGAAATTGTTTATTATACACAGAAAATATTCTTTACAATAAACCCAGGGCTCATAGACAAGGCAGACAGTGCAATAAGATTAGAAGTAATGCTTTGTCATGTGTATTACATTAAGACTCACTGAAATCTAATTTGGGGTGAAATACTCTGATACCAGATAGTCCTAGAGGGACTCTAAAATTAAGAAAATTGCCAAAACATACAAAAGGAGAAAAGTAAGAAAACAAATAAGAGTGGGATTGTTTCTTGATAAATGTCAAAAATACCCAAGACTTATTGGCCATTAACTAGGTAACAGGATATAGGCTGAATGTTACAGCCTAACCTTTATGCTCTTTTCCAGACATGTATTGAAACTGACTCTGTAATGGGAGAAACAGTCTAGATGACTTAATGTGCAGAAAAAAAGAGACATTGTAAACAAAGACATCCTTTCCAATAATAATGAAATTATAAATTATAAAGGCTTTGTTTTAAATTTTTTAAATTTTAAATTTTAAATCGAACTTTAACTATTATTGTACAGTAAATTATATGTTACCTCCTCCAGCAACACCTACACTTATTTTATATTTATATCTATGTATATTACTGTGTTTTAAATATGACTGTACACCGCCCCGAGTCCCTTCTGGGAGAGGGTGCGGTTTAGAAATCAAATAAAAGTTAAAGTTAAAGTTACTCATAAATGTATAGGATTTTTTGTATGGTGAATGAATAATTATTTTTCTAAAAGTGATATTTTTAAAAAATCTCATTTGGGATATCTGTATTTCTTCTATAAACATGAGCCACAAATAATTGGCTTTGTTTAAACTCAACATAGAAAATTATCACTTAATTTCCTGAATATACATTCAAGCTTTCCTATTGCTATGTACTGTGTTGTGTTCTAACCTGCATGGCCAGCAGATGGCGTTGTCCGAGTCGCCCCTGATTGGTTCAGATGTGCCTGCCGGCCGGCGGGAAGAACACAAGTTCCCTATTGGTTACCCATCTGACAGCTTCCCATATAAATAGCTGTCAGGCAGGGGGGGGGGTGTTCCCTGTTCCGTTCTTTCAGAGTTACTAAGTTAATAAAACGTTTACTTGCACAGCAGCCTCATCTTTTATTGCCACCTCAGAATACAAAACTGGCAACGAGGATGGGTGAAACGGACTCTCACCATGTTATTCCTATGACTACCATGGCAATTTTTTTTCCTTTCCACCCTGAGGCTGAGGCATGGGACGCGTTCCTTGAACGCTTTGAATGTTTTCTTTTAGCCCATGACCTCACTAGCCTCTCTCTGGACAGAAAAAGGGGCATTTTCTTAAACTACTGTGGACTGGAGATGTTTACTACTCCATCTGCCCCAACTCCAGTCCACACTCTGCCGTGGGACTTGCTCCTGACTAAGCTCAAGACCCACTACGAGCCTGCTCCGCCCCGGTTCGCAAGGCACCAATTCTTCCGCCACTGTGTCCAAGCTGAGAGACAGTCTATCAGCCACTACATGGCTGCGCTCAGGGCCGCTGCCATTAGCTGCAAGTTCTCTGATCTGGATGAGGCACTATTAGAACAATTCCTCAGAGATGTCCATCTGCATAGACGCATTCTCTCTCACTCTGAGCTAACCCTGAAGATTGCTGTGGACAAAGCCCACGCCTATGAAATGGCTGACCAGTCCACGCCTGATTTTCGCCGCCTTACTCAGTCTCCGGCTCACCCTTTTCCTGCATCTACGGTTCACTGCCAGCAAGCCTCCGACAACTTCAAGTCGGAATTAGACCTTGCCATTGACCGGTTACAAATTGTTTCTCACAAGGACAGCCGGAACTGCCTCAGCTGTGGAGGTGCCATCTCCGCTACTCCTGCCGTTTCCGCTCTGCCGTCTGCCAAAAAGTGTGGCAAGAAGGGTCACTTGGCTTCAGTCTGCCATTCCAACCCTTCTCACCTGCCTGTGGCTTTTCGCCGCCCATCTGCACCTCCTTTATCTTGTCAGCAAAACTGCCTCTCCCTTGGAGACACCGATGATGCATGCCCTGAGTGGGCCATCAACTCGGCCTCTTCTTCTGTAGGGGGTCATGGTAAGCTTCACCTCAATGTCCTCCTTGAAGGCCACCCCTGCTCCATGGAACTAGACATGGGATCCGCATGATCCATCATGTCCTGGGACACCTTGCACTCTCTGATGCCCCACCTACGCCAGCACCAGTTGGCTCCCTCAGGGACTATCAGGGAAACCCCATTCCATTACTTGGCTGTGGCCACTTGCTCATTAGCTATGGCACTTTCCGGAGGCATCTGCCCCTCCTTATTTGCAAACTCACCTAGCTTCCTTACTGGGCTTAGATCGGTTTACAGCACTAGGTATCTCCATCTCTGGTATCCACTCCACCCACTGTTCCTCTATTCCCAGGGATGACCTTCTCTCTCTCCTTTCCGAATTTGAAGATGTGTTCTCCCCTACATTGGGATGTTATACAGGGACTCCCATTTCCTTAAACCTAGACCCTACTATAGCTCCCATTCACCTTAAGGCTCGGCGCCTGCCTATTACTCTAAAAGCTAAGGTGAACGCTGAGCTTGACAAGCTCCTGGCTCAGGGCGTCTTAGAACGAGTGGATTTCTCCCATTGGGAAACCCCCATAGTTGTTCCTTTAAAGTCTGACGGATCCATTAGGATCTGTGCGGACTTTAAATCTACCGTCAATAAGGCCCTGCAAGCCCACCCTTACCCCGTGCCCGTAATGCAACATGTGTTGCACTCTCTGGGTCACGGCAAAATTTTCGCAAAGCTGGATCTCGCACAGGCGTACCAGCAGCTGCCAGTCAATGACACTACTGCGGCTGCGCAGACAATTGTCACGCACCGCAGGGCTTTTAAATGCCGTTGACTGCAGTTCGGCATCAGTGTGGCCCCAGGAATTTTCCAGTCCTTAATGGAGAGATTGCTCCAAGGAATTCCTCCATATTTTGACGACGTCCTGATCGCCGCCCATGACCGATCAGGACTCGCCAAAACACTCCTGACCGTCTTGCTGCATTTCTGTGCAGCCGATCTCCGCTTTAAAAAATCCAAATGCCAGCTTGGGGTTCCCGCTGTAGAATTCCTGGGCTACCTAACAGACCAGCACAGCATTCATCCCTCCCCATCTAAGGTAGATGCTATTCTCTCTGCCCCTACCCCAACAAACAAGGTGGAACTGCAAGCCTTCTTGGGCCTCCTTAATTTCTATTCCTCCTTCATCCCCCATAAGGCCTCCCTGGTGGAGCTGCTCTGCCCCTACCCCAACAAACAAGGTGGAACTGCAAGCCTTCTTGGGCCTCCTTAATTTCTATTCCTCCTTCTATTCCTCCTTCATCCCCCATAAAGCCTCCCTGGTGGAGCTGCTCCACAGGCTGCTGGACAGCTCCGCTCCGTGGGCCTGGACAAGCCGTGAGGTGCATGCGCTCGGGGCTGTCAAATACTCTTTGACTGTTCCCCCCATTTTAGCACAATATGACGAACGCCTTCCTTTGCTCCTTGCCTGTGATGCCTCTCCCTTCGGTATCGGTGCCGTCCTCAGTCATTCCTACCCTGATGGCTATTTAGCACAATATGACGAACGCCTTCCTTTGCTCCTTGCCTGTGATGCCGATCCCTTCGGAATCGGTGCCGTCCTCAGTCATTCCTACCCTGACGGCTCACAGGCCCCCATTGCGTTTTACTCCCGCACCTTATCCAAACCTGAGCGAAACTATTGCCAGTTGGATAAGGAGATGCTGGCCACCATTGCGGGAGTTAAACTTTTCTACCACTATTTGTACGGCCATCCCTTCTCTCTTGTGACTGACCACAAGCCACTCCTGGGGATCCTTGTCAGAGACCGCCTAACTCCCCCTATACTCTCCCACAGAATGTCTTGCTGGGCAGAGTTCCTGGCTGCTTACTCGTACTCCCTAATTCACAAGCCAGGTCGCCATATGGGCCATGCAGATGCCCTAAGTCGCTGCCCTCTGCCCATTGGGGTCTCTGATCCTGCCCTCACTGACTCCATCTGTCTCATTGAGGACCTCCACCTACCCATGTCCACCTCAGACATCGCTCTGTCCTCCCTGTCTGATCCCGTATTTCCCTCTGTCATAACCGCTGTCCGCAGGGGCTGGCCCTCTAGTTCCCGAGAGTCCCAGCTCCTTCCTTATTTCCGCCGCCACACAGAACTCTCTTTTCTCCAGGGCTGCCTCCTCTGGGGCAACCACGTTGTAATTCCTGCCTCCCTTCGCAATATTGTGCTCACCTGTCCCCACGAGGGACACCCAGGCATAGTGCGGATGAAAAGTCTGGGCCGCAGCTATGTCTGGTGGCCCTCTATGGATGCTGACATCGTGGCCTGGCTGAACCATGGCATGCTCTGCCAAAGCATGCAGGCTGCTCCTCCCTCTTCCCCGCCCAGGGACTGGGAACAGCCTATGTGACCTCCCCGTGGAGTCGCATCCACATCGACTTCATGGGTCCTATGGCTAGTCTCACCTTTCTTAGCATCATCGACGCCTGGTCTAAATGGGTCGAACTACTCCCTATGAAAAGCACTATCTCTGGGGCCACCATTCAAGTCTTAGACTCCCTTTTTACTACCCACGGTCTTCCTGATGTGCTAGTGTCTGACAATGGTCCCCAGTTTACCTGTTTTGAATTCCAACATTTCCTCTCTAGTTTAGGCATTCGCCATGCCCCCGTTGCTCCATTCCACCCTGCGGGGAACGGTTTGGTGGAACACGCTGTCTATTCCACCAAGGAAGCCCTCAGCCGCATGGCTCCTGTGCCCTGGTCTACCAGGGTGTCCACCTACTTGAGGTCTCAATGTACCACACCTTGCCCAACTACCGGAAAAGGCCCTGCTGAACTTTTGATGGAACGGCAGCTTCGCACAACTTTAGACTGCCTACACCCCCCTCTACAACTCTCTCTCTTCTCCCCACCCTAAACTCCCTAGGACCTTGCTGGTGGGGGAGGGGGTTTTCGCAAGGAATTTTGCAGGTGACCCAAAATGGTTACCTGGTCACAACACAGAGATAACGGGGCCCTGTTTCTACAGGGTCCTCCTTGATGATGGGAGACATTGGCGGTGGCATATAGATCAACTATGCCGGCGCAACCAAGAGAGGCCTATGGGCAGCACAGGCGCTCTGAGACAATCAGACCCTACCAACGCAGCCTGCCGACCAGACAGTCACAAAAACACTAGCTCCGAGTCCGCACCTCCTGTTACGTTCTCGTTGGTTGCCTTACCTCTGGGAGCTGGGACCATGCTAGGGGTGGGGCCTTCAGCGCCGATGCGGCAGCACAACGGGCTCGGCACTCCTCCTTCTTCAGCGATGGCCACGCCTTTGGAGAGAAGATCCCAGCGCGTGCGCAGACGGCCCGAATACCTTCGAGACTACGACTGTGCATGCCAGGGGAAAGGGGTGTTGTGTTCTAACCTGCATGGCCAGCAGATGGCGCTGTCCGAGTCACCCCTGATTGGTTCAGATGCGCCTGCTGGCCGGCGGGAAAAACACAGGTTCCCTATTGGTTCCCCGTCTGACCACTTCCCATATAAATATCTGTCAGGTGGGGGGGGGGTTTCCCGTTCCATTCTGTCAGAGTTACTAAGTTAATAAAACATTTACTTGCACAGCAGCCTCATCTTTTATTGCCACCTCAGAATACAAAATACTGTAAGTTGCATAAATTGTTTTTGTTGGAAGAAGTGATTCAGCAAGCACAAAGAAAAATTGTAGTAGTAAACATCTCCAATAACCATAGAAGGACAATTAAAAATGTGCTGTAATGCAATGTGTGTGTGACTCCCCCGCATGTGCCCAACCCCGCACATGCATGTGTGATCCCCCATATGCACGTATGACACCCCTGCGCTCCTACCGCACCCACACATGTGTGCATGACCCCCACACCTGCACCCGACTCCCCACACATGTACATGCATCTCCCGCATGCCCCCTGCCACCTGACCATGCGCAGCAGAGACCCCAAAACCAGCTGGCCAGTGAGAGGTACGCATGCATGTGCAGTGGAGCTAAGCTGGGCTGAAGATCTGCGTGCCTGCAGAGAGGGCTCCGCATGCCACCTGTGGCATGCATCTTATAGGTTCGCCATCATGGCTCTATACCAAGTGTATCAAGCTCAAGGCCTGCAGGCCAGATCCTGCAGGGTGCCCATGGGGCTGGCCTGGAAATAGCAAAGGACCAGCCATGATGCCTGTGTGCAGCTCGCCAGCACCTCACTTTGCCCTCAACGGCCTTGTGCAGTATTCTGCCTATTTTGGCTGGAAGAGTGCTGCAGAAGGCCATCCAGGCCAAAAATGAGGCACGGGGAGGCCCTGTGCAGCCTTCTATGCTCCATTTTGGCCTGCAGGGTGCTGCAGGAGTCATCTGTCCTGTCTCCCTGCCCCAGCTGCCCATGAAGGAGAACTACAATGCTGATCTGGTCCTCAAACATATCCAGTTTGACCTGCTCTATACTTTTCAATTTCAACATATCTTTGACTTTTGTCTGAACAATATAACTTTTCAAATAAAGCACTGAAATGCATCCACTATTTTATGTGCCAATAGCATCTGATTCTGAGGGCTGTTTGGGGTATTATATTGAATTGTATTAGATTCAGGAGCTTGTGTGCTGTACAGTAATTGCACTTGGATTTTCAGTGCTGGGGTGTCTTTCCCATTTTTACTATCAATAAACACTAGTAAATCTGACAGACAAGTAGATGTATACACAGATTCAATCCACAGTCTCAAGAGAAGGAATCCTCCTATACAAGGAGGAGGAATGTGAGACCTGTAATATTTGGCCTATTTTTTTGTACTTTCTTGCTTCTTCCCTGAATTTTGATATTCTTGTGTTATGAAAAATTCTGAAGATTACAGAAGCATGAACTCTTTTATGGCTTCTTCTACAAATATTACTATATTGCTGAGTTTGGATTTTTTTAAAAACATCTTCCTAGCTTAACAAGTGAAGTAACGGGGAGAAAAAGATGTTGGGAAAAGTGCACATATTTTTGTTAGTTCTCTTTCGTGTTACCTTCAAACATTTTAGATAAGTTAAAGCAAGGTAAAGCAAAGAATTGTCTTTCAGATTGTGCCATGGTGGTGCAGTGGTTAGAGTGCAGTATTGCAGGCTAAGTCTGCCTGCTGACTGCCAGAGTTCGATCCTGACCGATTCAAGGTTGACTCAGCTCCATCCTTCTGAGGTTTAGATAAGTTAAAGCAAGGTAAAACAAAGAATTGTCTTTCAGATTGTGCCATGGTGGTGCAGTGGTTAGAATGCAGTATTGCAGGCTAAGTCTGCCTGCTGACTGCCAGAGTTTGATCCTGACTGATTCAAGGTTGACTCAGCTCCATCCTTCTGAGGTTGGTAAAATGGAAACCCAGATTGTTGGGGAAAATATGCTGATTTTGTAAACTGCTTAGAGAGGGCTGTAAAGCACTATAAAGTAGTATATAATATAAGTCCTATTGTTATCTATCATATTTATATAGTTGTCCATCTCTCACCAAGTGACTCTGGGCATCATGCAGCAATAAAAAAATAAAACTAATATAATAAATATATTACAGTACAATATTTACTGTGCTACATTATTTACAAAAATATTGTACAACAACAAACTTAGAAGTAAAATACTGCACTATAATACAATAATAGAATACTATGTTATGTTTGCTGCCCAGAATTACTACTGCAAGATGGGTAGCTATAAAAATTGATATTATAAACAAGCAAATAAAAAAATTCCAAACATATGCATTTTACAAAATAGAAACTACATTATTATTTATTTTATAATTTATATAACTCCCCATCTTGTATGTGGTGAACAAGTATTAAAACCAAAACAAACTAGTTTGACAACTGAAAAGCAACAAAATAAATGTGTATGCAAAGCCTAAAAATGACATGTAGATATGATTTAATTGTTTAAAAGATGAGTATTTAGGTCAGAGTGCCCTTTCTTCAGATAAATATTAAAATGATCTGATACATGTCCAGAATTCCAAATACCTCATACATTTTAAACATCACCTGATAATCAATTAATAACTAACCATGAAGGGTTTTCAAACTAAGGTTATTATGATGGCATCAGATTTGCTTGAAACATAATTAATAGTCTGCTGAACTCCAGTTCAGAGTTAAACTAATAGTTTTATGAGTTAAGAAAACAGCAATTACAGTACAAACGAAGAACAATTTACTAATTAGAGAGTAATATGAAATTTTTGTAGGTTTAATCTTGCAAGAATATGGTTTAATCTCAAATTCACTCTATATCTTTTTTCCCAGGGAAATTCATCTTTATTCCTTAACTAAGTACGTAAATTTCTTTATGAGTGATTCAAACACCAACAGAGTAGATGTGTTATGGAAGCATTGGGGCAGGGAGGGAGACTCAAAGCTCTTCCATACAACAGTCTTAAATTTAATCTCCCATGCTGAAACTGGATGAAATGAATTGGTGTAAGAAATAGCTGTATTGGGACCAATCTGTTCTTCAGATTTGGCCAGAGGTTCTGTCCAGACTCAATGGCTCTGAATTTGCTTCTTTTTGCCTCCCATCCATACTGGGAAAGCAAGGGCCAACCTCTTTATTTTCTGTGGACAGATCTTTGAGGACACATTACCTTTGCTGATCGTCTTTTACAGCAGCCCCCCTTCACTGATTTTACATGTGCTTGACCCTTCCCATTGGTGCATTTGCAAGGAAAGAGATCAGTTTTAAAATTGTCACCAAGTCTTCCCTGACTGGGACAGGAGGAGAGCACTTAATGATTCAAGATAAAATAACTATTCAGTTTGAAAATTGTATAGACAATCAAAACAAGATTTGCCCAATGTATTTCTTTGAAGGGCCAATTAATAATTAATTAATAATTAATTAATTAAGTTAAGAAATACAATCTTTGGAGTTTTTTTCCATCAGGGTCTCTGATAGAAAACGTTAAAGGTAGCTTTTAATATGACCAAGTTCATCCTCTTCTCTTCCCTCCCTCCCTCCCTCCTTCCTTCCCTCCTTTCCTCTCCCCCCCCTCTCTCTCCCTTTTTCTCCTAAGTAAAGACAGATGGCTCTTATCTGGGAAAGGTCTGAAATGCTTGCTTATAGAGAGCTTATGACATTATTAGATCAGAGCTGCATCTCAGAGTTGGAAATAGCTTGTCAATAATTCAGAACACTGAGGAGGAGGAATAGTCTCCATGATTTTTCCCCAGACAGTGTACATCAAATGGGAAGACACTGCCATGAATAGGATTCATTGGAAGAAGCTTGCTGCCCTATGTGCTTCATGCAAAAGGAACCAATAATGATGATAACACTTAATGCTGATTGAAATTTTGCCTTTGTTAATGAGAAAAAATATGCATTATATACTGATTCTAATAAAATGGCACATTGTATATACCAATGGAAGAGTAATTTACAATATGCAATGCAACCACTGACACCGTCAAGCATAGGACAGACGGACAGAAGACCAGCAGAGTCCATCCATGAATACTAGCTAGCATCAGAAGATATGAAGATTTAATTCCGCAACATATGGACAGACTCAATCAGTTACAGCTGGGAAACTGTGAATGTCATTTAGACCTGGCTAAATCTAAAAAAAAATGCCAGGGAATTCCCAGATGCTCGGCATTAAAACAAATCAGCCATCAGTATACACATAGAGATAAACCACATTTACACATCATTCAAATCAGATAATTTTTTAAAAAAAAGCTGAGAAGGAAACAAAAATATTCAAACACATCATCTCCAACACCCAAAATCCAGTTAAGCAGAGATTAACACCAGCCAAACAATCAAGCAGAAATAATACCCTAATCAAAGAATTACCAAGAAGAAAACCACATCCCCACCAACACAGGCAGGACAAACTACTGTATATAAACTGGGAGCAAATCCCACACTCAGAAGTACTGATGATATTAGCCAGTGAAGTAATGAAACATCTGAAAATAACTAAGTTCAGAGAGCATATAAGACTCTACATTGTGTATCGTTTTTGGATGAAGACACTTACTGTTCTAGCTTGCAGAGTACACAGGTGGACAAAGGAGGCGAGCCAGGACTTAACAGAATGCTAACAGTTTATTGCTAACAGGTTGCCAACGCGGCAATTCACAATACACGCGCTTCGCTAACAGGCAACAGCTGAGCTCTGCTCTGACAGCCTTTATATATGCCGCTGTCAGAGCAGTCAGCCAATCAGTGCTTAGCACAGCGCCCCCTAGCGTAGCGGACCAGAGGGAAAACTATATACACAACACTCCTTTACACCTAGAGAGCGCATGCGTAATCTTGCAAGTACCTTGGGCGGTGACGGACCCGCCCTGATCTTCGCAGAGTGACGTCTGCTTCAGAGTTAGTGGCCGTGGTTTCTAACGGCCTGGGATTTTGTCTACCCCTGCTGGAGACTTACAGTGAATACTAGGTAGGTTCCTAGGTTTACTAATTCTATTCTGTGGTGGCTCTGGGGAGGCAGGCCTGGAATTTGGTGTTTGTGTGACTTCGGAGTCTAGGCCTTGTTGTTCCCATGGTTCTGGGCTGGTAGGCCTGGAATTAGCTGTTTGTGTGTTCCCGGAACCCATACCCAGTTGCTCCCCTGTGGTGTTTGCCTCCCCTTGTCGGTTCCGCAACTGATTAATATGGCGTTTCCATATTCGGCCATCCTCTATTTCGACCAAGTAAGAGCAGGGGCCCGTAATTTTTCTAATAATTCCCTTTACCCACAGTGGGTGGCCGGCATAATTTCTTGCATACACAGTAGCGTCTATAGAGAAACCTTTAATCTGACTGTGTGAGTCCAGAGGCTTAGATGGGGCATATTCGGGGTGAAGCCTGTCAAGTGTTGTCCTAATTCGGCGACCCATCAACAATTCAGCAGGGCTTTTATTAGTTGTGGCGCATGGGGTGGCATGTTGCCAAAATAGATATGTATCTATGTCCTCCTGCCAGTTAGTTGGACCAAACCTAGCCAGCGCTTCTTTAGCTGATCTGACCGCGTGTTCCGCTAGGCCATTGGCCGCCGGATTGAAGGGCGCTACAAATGCCTGTCGGATTCCTAATTGCGTAAGGAATTTGCCGAGCAGGGCAGCAGTAAATTGGGGACCGTTATCCGATACCACTAGATCAGGCAACCCATGAGTAGCGAAAACCCTTCTAAGTACCTTAATGATGGCAGGGGCAGTAGTACTAGACAGTAAGGCAATTTCCACCCACTTAGAATAAGCATCAACAATTACAATAAAAACCTGGCCCTTGACAGGGCCTGCCAAGTCCATGTGGATCCGGGACCATGGAGCTCTGGGTTGCTCCCAATTTTGGATGGGAGCTCTGGGACCCGCAGGTCGGGACTCCTGGCACTTTTCACAGCCAGAGACCCACCGTGCAATGTCCTGGTCCATGCCCGGCCACCACGCGTAGCTGCGACCGAGTGATTTCATTCTGACGATGCCGGGGTGGCCTTCATGCAGCGTGTTCAGCACCGCTTCCTGGAGGGAGGCAGGAACGACGACTCGGCTTCCCCACAGGAGGCAACCTTGCTGGGTAGAGAGTTCATGTTGTCTGGTTGCAAAAGGTTGCCATTCGGTGCCCAGAGGTTTGGCTGGCCAGCCGCGTTCAGTCCAAGCCAGCACCCTGGAGAGGAGTCTGTCTCGCCGTGTGTGCGTGGCCACGTCTGCTGCCGTGATGGGCGACTGCATCTCGTCGATTAAGAGAACGTTGGAGGCAGGAACAGGATCCTGGACGGCAATGGGCAGGGGACACCTGCTTAACGCGTCAGCATGCGAGATATGCTTCCCTGGGCGGTGGAGCAGGGTATAGTTATAGGCTGCCAGGAACACCGTCCATCTCGTGAAACGGGGAGACAAAATCTGTGGAGTTTGCTTGTCCCCAGCGATGATGCCCAACAGCGGTTTGTGATCTGTCACAATTTGGAAATGACGACCATACAGATAGGAATGAAACCACTTCACCCTGGCGACTATAGCCAAAGCTTCCCGGTCGAGCTGGCTATAGTTTCTTTCGGGCGAAGACAAGGTACGGGAGAAGAATGCGACCGGTACCTCTAAACCAGACTGTAAACGGTGGCTTAAAACTGCTCCGACCCCGTAGGGCGATGCGTCACAGGTTAGAGTCACTGGAAGGGATTCGCTGTATTGGTGCAAAACAGTCTCAGAAGTTAAAAACTATTTTATATTGGCAAAAGCAGCGGCCTCTTTCTTCCCCCAAAACCATTTCGCGGAACGGTCTAGCAAGCGATGGAGAGGTTCCACAACAGACGGCAGAAAAATATTGTAAAAATTGAGCAGCCCTAAAAACGCTTGAAGCTCGGCTTTGTTTGTTGGTGAGGGGGCTTGTGTGATTGCCTGCACCTTAGCAGGCGTAGGACGGATTCCATTCTTATCGATTAAGAACCCTAAGAACTCAACTTGTGGGACCGCAATTTGGCACTTAGTTGTTTTTAGCTTTAAACCAGCACCACGGAAACGCTGAAGTACGGTTCGGAGGCGGGCCATAAGGTGCGCCATGGAACGGGCTGATACCAGGACGTCGTCAAAATAAGGTACGACGCCTGGTATCCCTTGCAAAAGCCTCTCCATTAGATTCTGAAATAAACCTGGCGCTACGCTGACCCCAAACTGTAATCGGTGGCACTTAAAAGCGCCTCTATGTGTAACTATAGTCTGGGCTTCAGCAGTTGCCTCATCAACGGGCAACTGCTGATATGCCTGAGCTAGATCGAGCTTAGCAAAAATTGACCCCTGTCCCAGAGAGTGCAACAAATGCTGCACCACCGGTACGGGGTATGCACTCTGCTGTAATGCGCGGTTAAGGGTGCACTTAAAGTCCCCACAGATGCGCACAGACCCATCATGCTTCAATGGTATGACGATGGGAGTCTCCCAGCGGGCATGATCAATAGGTTCCAACACCCCCTGAGCTATTAACTTATCCAATTCAGCGTCTACTTTAGATTTCAACGCGAATGGCACTCGGCGTGGCTTAAGCCGCCGTGGTGGTACTTGGGGGTCTAAATTGAAAGCAATGGGTGTGCCAGTATATTTCCCTAATCCTTCCCCGAAGACTTCGGGAAACTCCTTAATCAGAGTATCCAGGTGTGGAGTGGTCTGGATCTGATCAATACCAGTTATGGCTAGACCTAACACTTCAAACCACTCCAGCCCTAATAAACTTGGCCTGGGGCCCTTGACAACGATAATGGGAAGCCTTTTTTGAAACTGCTTAAATGACACCTTGCAGTAAAACTTTCCCAGTACAGGAATGGAATTTCCTTGGAAATCCCTTAGCTTCAATGGGCACGGGGATAGGCGTGCCTGTGAAATACTTGGTACAATTCTCCTGAGTCCAGCCCATGATATGATAGACACGGCTGAGCCAGTATCTATCTCCATTTGACAGGGCTTACCCTCTATCCTAACGTTGAGGAATATTTTTCCCCTAGGTGCATGGATGATCTGATCCACTGCATACTCATCTTTGTCATCACTAACTATGAAACAAGAATCTTGTTTCCTAGAACCAGCGTTCCTGCCTGAGTTTGCAGGTCTCCTGAAACTTTGGTTAGGGCTGGGAGAGTTCCCTTCTAATGCGCTCGCACACGGAGCTACTGCCCTACAAACTCTTGCCAAATGGCCCCTTCTCCCGCAACGGAGGCAGGCAGTGTTTTTAAAACGGCAGTCTGCCCTATCATGTTTTCCCCCACACCCAGGGCAATTTGCACGGAAAACAGCCTTACCCTGGCGCCCTTTTTGTTGCTCACCACGCAGCCGATGCACTTCATCGTTCCCGACGGCTCCGGTATCCTCTAGGGTGTCTTCATGGTGAACCTCGGTAGTCTTTTCTGCGGACAGAGGTTTTGAGAACCTCTGGAGTTCGTCTGTGGATTTGTTTGACATTTCTACAGCCCTGGCTTCGTCAAGGGCCGTTTGCAAGTCGAGCTCAGGTTTGGCCAGTAGATGGCGTTGTATGCGGAGGTCCCTAACACCCCCCACAATCTGATCTGTTAACACTTCATCTAGGTCTCTAAACCTACAATGGACAGCTGCGGCTCGTAACGCAGCCACGTAATCATTAATAGATTCGCCCTCTCGCTGAACCCTACGGTAAAAGGCAAATCTTCGTGTGGTGCGGGAGAGCGATGGGGCGTAATGATTCTTTAATCTAGTCATTAACGCGTCCCAGGTTATATCGTGAACAGAGAGTGGGGCAAATAAGGTTTCAGCCAAATTAAACATCTCTGTGCTACACAAATTTAAAAAACAAGCCTTTTTTCGCTGCTCAGTTAAGTCTGTGAAGCCGTTGGCTTCTAGGTAGCATTCAAAACGTGAAATATATGAGACCCAAGTCTCCGTAGCCGCGTTGAAAGCGGCAAACGTATTCATGGATGCCATCTCTGAGGTAACTTCTTCTGTTGATTATCAGCCAAAAGGTATACGATGGACAGTGACTCACTCGACCTCTCGTCGAGTAATTCCCTGAGGGAATTTCAGCTCTCAGTGAGGAAATCAGCTCTCAGTGACTTCAGCTAGTGGTTAGTGACTCACAGCTCTGCCTGGGCTCCTCCAGAGTAATCCCACCTTCGTCGCCAATGTTCTAGCTTGCAGAGAACACAGGTGGACAAAGGAGGCGAGCCAGGACTTAACAGAATGCTAACAGTTTATTGCTAACAGGTTGCCAACGCGGCAATTCACAATACACGCGCTTCGCTAACAGGCAACAGCTGAGCTCTGCTCTGACAGCCTTTATATATGCCGCTGTCAGAGCAGTCAGCCAATCAGTGCTTAGCACAGCGCCCCCTAGCGTAGCGGACCAGAGGGAAAACTATATACACAACACTTACAACTAGTCCAACACCCAACATTTTGACCCAGTTCTTTCTACACACTTAGAGCAAGGTGATTCCACTATAGATTTAGTAAGAGAAGTATAAAATATTTCTGTACCAATACTGCCATTTCTTTTCTTAATGTCCCAGGTTGTCTTTTCCATATGCTTTACTGTTTGGGTAATTTTATCTGTGACAGCTGACATGAAGTAGATAAACTAAAGAGCATGTTGTGTGAATTCATCTTAATGTCTAATTTGATCAAATGAGTTTTCTCAGAAATGTCTACCTTTTTTCTAATATTGAAACAAAGTTGCTGGCAGCTGAATGGAACCTAAAAGAGGCCTTGGTGTAAATGACAGACTTAGGTGACACATCACAGAGCTTATAAAATGTTTTTAACTTGAAAAGTATAATAATGATTTAAAGACACCAACAGCAAGAGAATCTTAAAATGTTATTGAGGTACAAAGCAAATCCCAATGCAGATTTGAATAGCAAACTATAAATAGAAGCTTCTATTTCTCTTGTCATGACAGTCTATTTGCCTTGGGAAGCCATTTTCAGCCTTTCCTCCCTTTTTCCTCAAAGATAACTTTTAGGGTTTTTTAAAATTGTAATTAAATCCCCAAAACATGGCTTTCCAGTTACTGTGTTATTCCAGATACAGTATATTACAATGCATATAATGGGAAAAGAAAGTACAAATATATGGAAGGTCTCCTAAAATGTGAATTGAGAAAGTTCTGATTTCCAAGTTGGTGCCCTACAAATTATTTCTCTCCAAAAATGTTCTAACATATCAATTAATATTTCTTTACAGTTTTATGTTTGTGATTATGACCACAAGACACAACTTTCTATATTAATTATGAGTACCTCTCAAAGATTTTGGGGAAAGATCCACATTTCATGAGATACGGATAAATTCTATTATCAACCTGTCTTCTCCATTACCTCCTGGTAGTTTGCGTTGTTCATCCTGCAGAGATTCCTTGGAGTAAGCATACATAAATCTCATTTCTTATGTCTCTGACCAGGAAAATGTACTAACACAAAAGTGGTTGTGAGACCATTTATCAGTAGAGGTAACTTCATTGACTCATCTACTATATATACTTTTCTTGGCAACATTATAGAACAAATTTGCTATTATTTTAAAATTATATAAATAAAATAATATTAAAATATATATGGTTAGGAAAGAAAGCAACAAATAGGTTGGAAAATGTTGCAGGAATCAAAGAAAAGAGCAGGTTTTGCATTACCAGATTGGGAATTGTACTACCTCAGTACTTACATGGGTGAAATAATGGATTAGTTTTAGACATGTAAGACTATTATCAGAAGGGCATGATCTTCAACTAGGCTGACATGCCTTTTTATGGTATGTGAAAAACAATACACAGTTACTTTCAGAAACATTATATAAGGAATGCATTATTATTCGTCTGGACCAGTGGTGGGTTGCAGGTGGAACGGGCATACCGGAGCCTGCCCAGAGCACCAGGTACAGTTCTGGTATGGTGCTCCAGAGAGCCCACCCGCCCGAGCTCCTTACCTGTCCTTTAAAGCCTTTGGCGCTTCTGCGCACATGGCTAGCGCGTACAGCACCTGTGCGATTCTCCGCCGAGCAGCTGGAATGTCGCGGAGGCTTGCCAAGGCGTTGCTGAAAGGTATGACCCATGAACGCACTGTGCGCATATGTGCGTGTGTGCCACGCATTTTCATGTGGAGGACGATGGGTCCCATTGCAACCGTACTGGTTGCAATGGGATCCGGAATCCACCATGGTCTGGACTAAGATAAAAGAACAACATTATTTGAAAATACTGATATGGCTTTCATCTATGGAGACATTGGTACATCCTAATGTTATCAATATGAAAAAAATGTGAGATATAAGGATATATTGAATGACAAATGGGAGTTAAAGATAAAACAGGAATTTAGTAGTCATGGGATAGATATAGCATGGTAGCCGCATATGCCGATACAATCTTGTTATGAGAAAGATGCAAAAATGTATGGTTTCAACAAAGAATTAACAAAACTAGATCAGATCTTGATTGGAACAGATGATAAACTGATAAATAAATTATAGTGTTATTTATTAAGTATTAGACTTGAAAGTGAACAGGTAAAGGAGACAATGATTGCTTGGGCCAAAAATTTTGGATATGCAATAGACTTAGATAAATGGCAGAAACTGGAACAAAAATATTAAATTGATGATGTCAACTGCATATAAGGAAAATTTGTATAAAATGCTTTCTAGATGGCACTTTGCATCAGCAAGACTGGCAAAAATGTTTAAAGATAATTTGGCTAAATGTTGGAGGTGTAAGCAAGCATCTGGTTCATACTATCATATGTGGTGGACATGCCCCAAAGAAAGAAAATATTGGACGAAAATACATACATGGTTGGAAAAAATGATAAAACAACATATAGATTTGAAACCAGAGATATTTTTGTTGGGCATTCTACCTGAAACATATGATAAAAAAAAACACATATTTGATCTTGCATATCTTAACTGCAACTAGAATTCTATTTGTGCAACAATGGAAAGATTGTTGCACACATAACAATGAGGGGAATGTGATCAAGAAAATTTTAGATGGCACAGAAATAGATAGATTAACATTTGCTATTAAGGATAAAAAAGAAACTGAATACTTTTTGATATGGGATATATTTTATCAATGGCTAAATAATATAGGTTAGAAAGGAGAAGATACAATTGGAGGAAATGGTAAAAAGGACAGTTGTTAAAGAAGATGATGTCAATGTTAAATATTAATGTTACTATATTATTATGTTACTATATTATTAGTATGATGGTAAGGAATTATAACAACAAAAATGTATAATATGAGTACTTAAGCACAATTGTACCCAGAACACACACTGTTCGATGAAAATTGGATGTTACATAAATAAAACAAAGAAAACTGGGGAGGGGGGAATAAGCAGCTATTGTCTATTTAGGAGGTCTTTTTGAATTTCAACAACTTGTTAAAAATCTTGCCATATCCTGGTATTTTCCTATTAATGCTAATCAATCTGATCCTGTTTACCTTTCAAGCCCACCCAAGGGCGCTTAGAACCTACATCACTTGGAATTGTTATAATGGATTCTATATTAAACAGTCTTGGAAAATATTCAGTTATATACAGCAGCTCAAAAAGTCTGGACAAATCTAAATTTGCCCATCTAATAACAATAGAACTGTACTGATTGCCAATGGCTTTTGCCTGTGATTTAAGATACAGATTGTCATCTTTAAAGACATACCTGGTTCTAGATTTCATCACACACCATTCTTGGTTTAGGGCCTGACAACTGCCTCGCTTCTGTGAAACAGCATTCTCCCAAAAATCTAAGTATTTTCTAAACTATAGGTTTTTTTAAAGGTCATTAAAATTTGGCTATTTCAGCCAAATCTGGGTGTTGTGATCTTTCCCTCTGGTTTTGAAATTTTTATTAATGATATTCCTAATGTTTATATATGTAGATGTGCTTTGGTCTTTTCATTTCTGCACTTTTTGTTTTTGTTTAATTTCAGTTATGGATGTCGGGATGCATGCCATTCAGAGCTGACAGCAATTAGAGCAGCATATAAAATAATAAATACATATTCCCCACCTGGGTTTTTCTCAATTACAACCTAAAGAGCTCATCTGTTTCTATTTTTGAGGATGTGTATGCATGCACTGTAGATAGTCTTTCTTAATAATGCAAAACTTAATGATTTCTTTACATTCATCCTGTGAAGAATAATCATATGTGTGGATTTATACTGAATCATGTGTTAAAAAGGAAAGTTCTGAGTTTTCAATAGCACTAAACAACAAAATAATCAGGCAGATAGTTTCTGAAGCATAATTTTTCTCTCTGATACTTTCTGAAGCTATTCAAGGAACAGTAAAGCAAAGAAAATGAAAAACGCACCTCATTCAGTAAGAAGAAAAAATAATGTGATAAATCCAGAAAGAAAAGTGGTGCAAACAATTCAGTCAGACCTAGTTTTTTCCCCTAGTTTTGAATGAATTATTGGTTTGTCTTGAAGTGTCCTTAGATGAAAGATAAAGCAATAATTCCCACATAAATATAGTTATGGTATTAAACAGAACATCATTAACTGAATTATAACATGTACTATGCAGGAGGTTCATTACCTATTTTAATGGTTTCTCCTATTTATAAGATATAAACTTTGCAAGCAATATGCTTTTAAAATGATGCAAATATCAAACCATTCAGGGGATTTCTATTAATTACAGGTTCATTCTTTTCAATGTGAAACTAATTTAAATTGCAATCATAAATTATCCTAGCTGTATTATTCTGACAAGCATGGCAAGAGTGCAAATATTCTTTAAAAGTGTTCATCATACTAGGACTCTCAGGATCTGAACATCCTCTAAAGCAGTTTGGGATTAATAGATCATTACACACCTTTTCAGCCAACAGCAGTTGTTTAAGAAAGCCATTTGGTTAATCTTCTGAAGTTACTCTATTGCTATCACATTATTAAAAGACATTTCAGTTCAATTTCAGGGATATGGATGAAGTCTGCCTGAAAAGCAAAAATGTTTTTAGCAAGAAACTATTGATAATGGTGCAGAAAAAGAAAAATGTTTTACTAGAGTTGTGTTCCAGGAGACTGAACAAATAGAATTAGTTATAAATACTAAGCCTCCGGCATTAACTAGGCTATAGTTTAGTCGTAGAATATACTTAATGTGAGTCATTTAGGGGCTTGGTAATGATACCAGATTGTTTCACTGCTGATTCATGAAGGTCTGCACTGAAATTAGACCCATCATATCAGCAAGGAAATATTAGACTTGGGGTACCTGTGTGCCTCATATTAGGAAAATAATTGTATTGTAGAATGTTGATCTTGCCTTGATCTATCAGAAAGTTACAAATTTCTACCAGTTCATGCTGAAGAAGAAAAGCATATTTTTCCTTCCTGCTCCAAGATTCTTGAGCAACTCAGTTATAGGATGTAAAATAAAATTGTAGAGTGCATATGGTAGTATACTTAATATACTTTGCAGCTATACTTTAAAGTAATATACTGCTATGCAGAAAAAATCTACTTCTTGTGTACTTTTCATTTAATTTGATGAATTTAAAATATCTTTCAAAAGAGAAGAGAATTTTGGTGGAGGACAGTGGCCTTATCAAGATGGCTTGTGAAGAATCCTGTTTTACAGTATGCCTCTCTTTTCCATGATCTGCAGTCCTATGGTCTCCCAAGCTTCCTTTTAATCCAGGAAAACAGCAGGAAGTCATTGTAGAACATACATATGGTTCTCTTATTATTTATTCCAGGTTTGGGGTAATAATATAGAAGGTATGCCCCTGATATATATCTATTTAATAGTAGAGAAAGCATACCACAACTTGGCAGGAAAAATCCAGATGACTAGAAAGAAAACATGCCAAAACTCATATAGTGCTCACTCACTATGAATAAACTAAGTGAAAAAGCCCAAGAGTAATACTAAAGAGCAAAATGAGTAAAACTAAAGAACAGGCAGCACCAAACAAAGCCAAAGTCCTTTTGAAACAAAAGCAAAGAAAAGAGATACAGCAGCTGAGAAACCAGAGTGCAAGAAGCAAACATTAGCACTTCAGTGGTGCAATCCACAAAGCTCTGTTAAGTAACTTCTTTTAGGTGAAGCAAATTGTGATACACAAATACCAATACTAGATAGTTGAAGAAGTAAAAAAGGTATTGGAAGAATATTATTAGGACAATGAAGAAAATGTATTGAAGGTAGTAGACCATGAAGGCTTACTGAACACCAAAGAAACAAACCAGTCTACAAGAAAGACCTAAAAAAGAATAGAAAAGAGACATGACAAAGCAAAGTATTATATAGCCAGTACATTAAAAAATAACCTAGAGGGAAAAGCAGATAACAAGGAGATCTGGGGATATTTAAGAGCAGGAAAAATTGAAGAAAGAGTCAGAGGGATTAATTCTGCCTGCATGAAACCAAAAGCAGCATAACAATTGTTGGTAAGAAAACAAAAGTCTGGATATTAGATGGGGCAATACCTGGAGACCAGAGATGGTATTTAGCAGGTCTGACCAGTTCTGGATAACCGGTAGTGGAAATTTTGAATAGTTTGGAGAACTGGCAAATATCAACTCTGACTGCCTTGCACCCATGTATTCTCTGCCTCCTGAGTCCCAGCTGATAGGGAGGGAATGGGCATTTTGCAGTAACCTTCCACTGGAATGGGATGGGAATGGGATTTTGCAGCATCCTTCCTTCCCCTGCCATGCCCACCAAGCCAAGCCACACCCACCAAGCCACACCCACAGAACCCATAGTAAAAAAAATTGAATTGCACCACTGCTGGAGACAGCAATATAAAAGATTAAGGCATACCTGTACATATCCACAGTGCTTTAACACAAACCATTCCATATTGGACAGTCTGTCTCTCAGACTAGGAAAATGTTTTATTTCAGAAAATCAGGTTACTAAAATTTACAACATGCTCCTGTGTGCTGTTGCATTGAATGTTTATTAAATTCTTTTGGACTATTGATGCGTCTAAACTCATAACATACAGAGACTTCCTTTAGCAAAATGCTAGCACAGAATGAAAACAAATTCTGCAATAAATTTTGACTGTCATTATGCACTACCATCAAATCCATTGGAGATGATAATATTAACCAGCATCTATGTAAATCTCACTTCTAATTGGAATGCATGGATGTTTATCAACATTTAGGATTGAAAAGCACAAACAATACATAGCAGGCCTCAGAAATATTAAAGCAGATGTCAAACATAACAAAACTGCAGTCTTGCACTGCAACAAAAAAAGAAAAAGTTGGTCAGGGTATCCAGATAAGTCCTCTGAATTATTGCTATCTGCTTTGGCGTTAAGACCATTAAATGCAATTTGGAAGATCAACTCTTCCCATTTTAAAAGAGAATATTAAGTAGTATCTGTGCATCTGTGAGAATACCTCCTTAAGGCTCCAGATAGCACTTCCAATGCAATAAATCAAATAACCTTTTCATATGCCTGGCCAAATTCTTCTACTTTGTTAGGAGATTGAGGATGCCTTTTAGAGCAATAGCAAGTGAATAGGAAGTTCATAGACAGTTTGTGAAATCTTCTACATGTATTTTATCTACAATATTTAATACGTTGTTCAGTCCTCATCTCACATCCATTGATGTGAGATGAGGAAACTGTTCAGGTGAATAATAAGTTCACCATAAACTGGGTTTTTCTAACATCTTCATTTATTGCATGAATGCATCTTTCTATTAAACATGCCAATCTTCACTTTTCACAAAACATTGAATATCATACACCACCTTAAATTTATCATTTGTGAGGCTAACTTCAGCTAATTCGTATCAACCAATACAATTTGTCAGGTTACTAATCTAGACTTGGGAAGAAATGTAGCAACATTCCTGCAAATGTTTGAATTCTTTCTTTGCCACGAAATAGTTACCACTCTATGCAGTGTCCTGAATGGTGACTAAATAAATGCTTGAGAAATATACTGATGTCTTCAGTGGATTGTGAGCTGCTTCTGTTCTAAACCTGTTGTGATCTGCACAAATGGCAACTTTCTCTATTCAGCAAAAGTGATACGTTTTGATTGTTCTATGCAGAAAATATGATGACAATATGGTAATAAGGAACAAAGATAACTGATCTCATTCTCAATTCCTGGCCTGTTTTTTTTTTCTTTTTTTCTTTTAAAAATTATCACCTTTATTGTTTTCCACTAAATTATCACCATTATTGTTTTCCACTAAATATTAAGGTGTTCTTCTCATTCATAGAATCCTGGCCTAAAAGGAGTTTACATTTAAATTGCTTTATGCCAATTTCCAACTACCACCCCCCCCCCTTCATTTATTATTGGGACCCATATATTTACTTTATTTATTTAAGATACTTACATAGTCACACAATTTGAGCACTACAACCTAGTCGGCGTACAATAACTGATGAAGAAAAATAACCGGTAACCAATAACAATTAAAAAGGAATATAACCCAAACTGATCAGAGATTCAAAGGCATTGTACCATTTCTGATGGGAAACCTGACAATTCTCACCTAAAGAAGAAACGAGCAAAATTTCCATCCCCACCTTTCTAAAGACCCAGGGCCAGATGTAAAGGATAGTGACAATGACCTTCGCAGAGAAAGAAGAAGTCCATTGCAAAGGCAATGAGCAGATAAACATTGCAGAAGCTCAAACAAGTGGGGAACAAATGGGGAAATGTATCTCCAGCAGACATGCCCCAAATTCCCATGAAGAATTAAAAAAAAGAGGAAGAAAAGAAGGATATTCAGAATTGTGAGATCCTGTTACATTAGCTGAGCTAGTCATCTAGACCTAGGATGGAGAACCTATGGCACGTGTGCCACAGGTGGCACCAGAGCCATTTGCCAGGCCATGCGAGGCGTAGCCCTGTTAGCTGGCCAGCGTGCATGAGCGTGCTGGCCAGCTGAATTCAACCTTTTTTAAAGACATTTTTCTCCCTCCCCAGGCTCCAGAGGCTTTATAGGAGGCTTCAGGAGCTATGGGAGCTATGGGAGCTATGGGAAAACTGGAAGTTCAGGAACGGACTTTCGGTTTGCTCTGAAAGTCAGTTTAAGCCCTCCGGAGGACTAAAAACCACCTTACAAGCAAACCGGAAGTCACTTTCGGTTTGCTCGGAGGGTCCTTTTTAGTCCTCCGGTGGCTTCAGGGAAGCCTCCTGAAGGTGCCTGAAGCCTCCAGAGGGCTTAAACCTACCCTATGAGCAAACTGGAAGTGACTTCCAGTTTGCTCGTAGGATCGTTTTTTGCCCTTTGGAGGCTTCAGGGAAGCCTCCTGAAGGTCCCTGAAGCCTCCAGAGGGCCTCCAGGGGGGCGGGGAGGCTGTTTTCACCCTCCCCAGGCTCCTATAAAGCCTCTGGAGCCTGGGGAGGGCAAAAAAGCATGTTAAAATGGAGGGGAGCACCTATCATGCATGCATTCACAATGGGGGGGGTCACGCGTTGCATTATGGGTGTGGCACACCTTCACACACACCCCTGCACTCCCCCCTTACAGCACGCGAGCCAAAAAAGGTTTGCTATCGCTCATCTAGACTATCCAATATATAGTCTACTTCAAACAGCTGACACTAGTTCTATGTCAGAAGAGGAAAGATTATTTCAGCATATCTCTTAAGTGCCAAAAGATAACATCGTCTCAGAGAAGGGAGTCTGTCAGAGCAAGTGATGGGTGGGTACCATTGGCAAAAGGTAATAAGTAACCTGGTCCTATGCCATGAAGAGCTTTATAGGTAATAATCAGCTTGAATTTCACTTGAAAACCTACAGGAAACCAGTTCAGCTCACAGAGTGTGAGCATCATTTAAGAAGTCTGAGAAACACTTACTGTTATCCACACCAGGCCTGAGGAGAGTGTGGTGCAGCCAGTACATTGTTCCAGGGCCCATGGAGCTCCAACGAGGGCCGTTTAAGGGGAATTGTTTTAAAAATGTTTAAAAAACTAATGTTTTTAAAAGAAAAACAATATTGGCTATATACATCATACTTTGTGGGTATACGAAAACTGCCTTGCAGCCTTGTTCGATATAACCTTTATTAATCTGAAACTCAGTGAACAGTTATGTATGTAATTTATTGAATTTTAATTACTTATTTAAGTTACGTTTGCAAGTTTAGCTTCATTTTGTTTATGAATGTATTTTATATTTCATTTCAGTTTATGAATGGTTATGAAATGTCATCTCAAAAATGTGGAGCTCAAAAACACAAGAAAAAACAGAAGCGTGATGAGAGTAATAAAAGGAGGGGGGGAAATTATTTTTCAATTTTGCGTTAAATGCAAAACAATCAAAACTAACCAAAATGTCTTCTTTTTAATATATTTGCAAGCATGTTTGAATGAAATTAATAAATGTGCAATTATGACATTATTGATTTATGTGTCCATGTGTAGCAGGGACTGCATTCACTTACCTTCCCTACCGTTTTGCAAATGGAAGTGCATACACATGCGCTTTGGCTAAAAAAAGTAGGATGCCATAGAGCCGGAGCAGGTGGGCAGGGCCACCCACAATTTCCACTACACGGTTTGGGTGAACCAGTTTGAACTGGCAGATTACCACCTCTAATGCGTAGGAGTGGGGGCCCATATTAGTCTTATTCCAGCACTTAATAATCCTTTTGGTGGCCCTGATTCACACCACTTCTGGACTGAATTGTAGCTTTTAAACTCCCCCATCCACTCAAGCCAAGTTTATCTATTCCCCTCAAAATAAATAAATAACTACTTTGGTCATCCTCTTAGCATCTAAGTATAGTATATGTTCATGCTTGCTTTATTAAACAATTGTTCAGAAAATCTGAAAAGAGATCTGAAAAAAATACTTGGTTTCTTCGATTTCCTTCAAATAGTCTCCCCTCTTGCTATGACAAATGTAAGCTACTGTAAAATACAGTACAATAGATCTCAAGATTAACATAATCGTGGGAATAGGTTTTAGCTAAATGTAAAAAGAAACACAATATAAGCAGCTTCAATTTCAAGCTTGTTTTCTGGCCACAGTGTTAACATCTCACATTTGCATTTTTCCATGAAAACTAATATAGACTAATCTAGTTCTTTGGTGTATAGAATATTTAGAAATATGAATTATTTCTAATGCAATGTTCTTGAAGTTAGGTCACTACATTTTGAAGACTTTTTAAATTTTATTTATTTTTTATTTTATTGCCATATCTATTGCAAATTGTTTACCAGAGTTTTCAAGCTGAGTCATTCTTGTTTCAGGTAATCACTCACAAAACTTTATTACAAATAATAATGTCAGTTATCCTGATCCTTTCTTCTGCTGCTGGAAAAAAAGTTTAAGTCTTTTGAACTCTAAAAATTATTCAGAATTTGTTTAGAATACATTGTTTAGAATACATTTTATTAAATGATAGATTTGGGACTAATAAAATTGCACTTATGTAGTTTGTTAGAAATTGATTTTTTTAAAAAAAATCTATTAAGTAATATTTCTGGAAATGGGTTATAAATGTTACAATAAGTAATATTTCAACATAGTATAAAGTGAGATTAGATCAGTTTAATGCTACATTTATACAACAGGGCTTAATAAAATGAAGTATTTGGTTATGTTCTTCATTTTAAAAAAACTTCATACATTATAATAATCTATCAATATATAACTAAAATAGTCTAAGGTTTTAATAGTCTAACATACGTGTATCTAAATAGGATCAAAATATGCTTTTATACAACTTTTCAATCTGAAACCCTGAAATTTCATAAAAAAGAAAGTTCAAAACTCCAGGTCTTCTTTTATGATCAGTCATTTCCAGCTCATATTCCTTTAATATATAGGTGAGGTTTGCATTATGCCCACGTGTGAAAACTTTTTATTATTATTTTAAAGCTCATTTGCCAGGTTTGGAGCATTCTGCTTAGCACTCTTTAAGCTCTCCTTTGATTAGTTTCTACATTACTTATATCCTGCCCAATTCTACAGTTTGCTGGCCATTACCGTATCCACTTAGATTTTATGTTCTATCTTTTGTTTCAGGAAATATATTATGCTCTCTTGGAGTTATCCCTTTAGGGTTTGAAAAACAGAGTGCAGACAGCACATTACATCACATAACAACCTTCTCCCACACCTCACCTTAAAAATCCTCTTTTTAGATAATTATTCAAACTGCACTTCCAATCCTGGTCTTTAAAGTAAACCTGTTCATGTGCATAATTGTGTTTTCATTTAACTCAATATTACTTCAGGCTTTTGAGTGATTGTATTGATTCCTAAAGAAGCATACCTCTTACTCTTTTCCTGATGAAAAGCCTAACACTCTGAATAGAGTCGATCCATAGGAACCCTTCCAGAGCAAACAGGTGTGCCTGAAGTCTACTCTGATGTCAGTGTCTTGCTCCAGGAGAAACTGAAAAGGAAGCAGTGGGAAAAGATAAGTCTTCATGGAATAACCAACTCCCACAGCAGTTCTATAGCACAGACACAGAGTTGGAAATACAGTACAGTACTTTATTTTGGCCAAGTATGATTAGACACACAAGGAATTTGTCTCCGGCGCAGAGGTTTTCAATTGTATGTACAAAGCAGCAGAATAATAATCATAATATGGTACCAGTAAGAGGAGGTAGCAGAGAAGATGATGATGATGATGATGATGATGATGATGATGATGGTGATGATGGTGATGATGATACAGCCACACAACATGGATATATATACTTTGGCATAAAACAATACTGTGAGTATTAGGTGTTTGCAAGGGAAAAAAACTGTCCCTGTGTCTAGATGTTTTAGCATGCAATACCCTATAGCAGGACTGTCAAACTCCTGTCCCAACAGGCCAGATGCATCACATGCTGGCCATGCCCAATCCCAGTTTAGCAAAGTGCTTCATTCTATTCATGGAAGGGCCAAGACCATCAGTAAAGGGTTAGGTTATATCTGTCATAACTCTGTAACCTACTGAAACTTCAAAGGATGCAAATGTATGCCAACATTTACCTACTGTAATATTACCTACTGTATATGCTGCTATGCCTTCCAGACATCTGGAAACCAACCCTGGTAAACAAACGAGCCCCACCCACAACCCAGGCCATTACAACACAAAACAACAATGCACACACAGCCAGCACCAATCTACCAATCATGATACAGCCACAGAGCCAATCAATCCACTTACTGAAACAGCACCAGCACTCACACACACACACCAAGATTTATAGAAAGACAGCATCTCCGACCACACTTTAAGCCAAAAACACCAGCCTGAGGATGGCGAGTGAGACCTCGCCAAAACATTGCTATATATATCAGAAACAACACGAAATTATATATTCATATGACTAGAGCTATTGGAATTGGTTGGGCTTTTTTCCTATTGTTCAGTAGACTTGCAAATGTAAAGCTGACTAAAGTGATAAACATTTTAAAAAGAAAACATTCTTAGTAACAAGATAATTCCCAATGAAGATTTAATCAATTGGCAACCGGCCACCTTTGTGTCTACTCAATGATAATATGGGTTTAATTAAGACAAATTCCTTGTTCTGCTTAAGGATGTTTGGGAGAACTGTTCTGACAAGAATTATTAGAAGGGCACAGTATTGACAATGTTCAGGCATGCTTTTTTAACCATCATATATCATGTCTGTCCACAAAGATTTAGAAGGACACAAATTTGATATAACCGGGACCACAGTTGTAACCCAGGCAAATCAAGGAGAGAAAGAGAATTCCTTGAAGCCTGGTTTTCACCAATAAGTCAATAAATTGACATCAATCCAGTCTACCAATGCTGAGAATGAAAGAACTGCATCAACCATGATCCTGAAGATAGCATCTAAAATGAACGACAGGCGCCCCATTACGCAACACCAAAAATCATAACCTATCAGTTCACAAGAAATTGGACCCCATCTCAGTAACAACAATCAGCCAATCAAACAGTCTGAAATCAGACAATGACTCAGAGGTAGCCGAACAAACAATACTAATTTACATTACACAGACAGTACTTAAAAGCAAAGACCATTCCTCAGTAACAACAGCCATCCAATCAAACAGTCCGAAATCAGACCATGACTCAGAAGTAGCTGAACAAACAACATCCACGCTAATTTGTATCACATAAAAAGGTATTTAAAGGCCAGTGTTCTGACAGATGAACACAATTCAAAGGGCAATGATGATGTCTCCTAGAATGGGGATGAAACATTTGCAACTAAATTGTGAAGCTCGGAGCTTAGCAACAGCCTAACTACCAACCCGAGCTACTAATATTCAAATACATTTCAACCATCGTATATATATATATTTTCTGTTGGATCATTATCTATTTATGAAGAAGGAAGAGCTCCAGCAATTTAGGCTACTGCTATATTCACATGGAAGATTCTACCATATTTAACAGTGGGGTAAAAAGATTTAGAACTGAGGATGTCAGCTTCTTTCATTTATTTCAGCTAAGCATAGTATAAGCTGACTGCAAAAGTATCCAAAGTAACTTCAGCTTAGATTCATCGATCTGCATCTTTGGCAGTTATGTACTAGCACACACACACACACACACATTTAATTCACTGGTTTTTAAAGCATCAAATATTGATGCATTTTAATTGGTGGTGAAACCAAAGGAATTTCTCAGCAAAAGAAACTATTCCAAGTTTTCAAAATAATGGAGAAAAAATGTTTTCCTTTATATAGCAGATATCAGATCAGATTAATTTTGCATCTGTTCTGGGTATTATCTCTGTGATTCAGAGACAAAATTAGAAGGAATAGGCAGTTGGTATGATCCATGTAATCCAACTATAACTCTTCAGCACCTAAACATGAGGCATGCTAACTGGGGCGAAGGGAGATGCTCTAGAATATTTTTTAAAAATTAATTTTGCCAATTAATCTTGGCATCGTTAAGATCTGTGGACTCCAATTTCTAAAATTGTCCCACCAGCATGGTGGCTGGGAATTTTAGGAATTGAAGTCCACACATATTAAAGTTGTTAGTGTTGAGAAGCACTGCTCTAGAACTTCTGGAATATTTCGAGATGTCTGCTCTTGCTATTAAGTAGATGTTACTCAGAATATAATATTGGGATCAGACAATAGGTTAAAAACTATTGTTGACTGTGGAACATACTGATGATTTTGGCCTGGTCACCATCTCACAACCCAATCTTTGGTCAAGGTTGTGATAAAAAAAATAGAGGAAAAAGTATTCCATAAAAACTGCTGATATAGAGTTACAAGAACAAGATAGTGGAATCATTGTGGAATTGAAATCCAACCCCTTTGTAGATACATAATCATTGACACAGATAAGGAAAAGGTTGGGTTTCTGTCAAATGTTTATTACCATTGTATTCACTTTTTTATATACATAAGCAGGCACACACCGTTCATACCTCTGCAATGGTATCCAGTCCTTAGAGTAGAGCTTTTTCACCTTTTTGTACCACTTTGAGAGTCTGATGATAAATGGGTCCCAGTTATCAAAAATAATCTATATAACACTACTCCCCCTTTCTGTCCTTTGGCTCAGGAGGAGGAGCCTGTGGCTTAGTGGCTAACAAATCTGCCTAATATGTAATACAGCCCTGGTTCAAATCCCAGTAAGGGTATGGCTAGTTGATGAGAGCTAAATACCTTGAAATAGATCTATACTAGTCTCCCTTTATTTATTTATCAGCCCAAATACAACACAAATATAAAAAGGCAACATTAAAAATAAAAAAAAAATATGGTTTTCTGCCTGGATGGTCCTCTGTAATGAGCCGAAGGACAGAAAGGGGGAGTAGTGAGCTCTCTCCCATATTTGGGCATACCAGGGGTTGCAACACAAATACATACCTATTTCCCTGGCTTAGCTGATAAGGAGGAGAGCCTGTGGCTTAGTGGCTAACAAATCTGCCTAATATGTAATACAGCCCTGGTTCAAATCCCAGTAAGGGTATGGCTAGCTGATGAGAGCTAAATAGCTTGAAATAGACCTATACTAGTCTCCCTTTATTTATTTATCAGCACAAATACAACATATATGTGTGTGTGTGTGTATGTGTATGTGTGTGTGTAAAAATAAAGATAAAAGTAAAGGTTCCCCTCGCAAATATGTGCTTGTCATTCCTGACTCTAGGGGGCAGTCCTCATCTCCATTTCAAAGCTGAAGAGCCAGCACTGTCTGAAGATGTTTCCGTGATCTGTGCACAGGTGCACAGAACGCTGTTACCTTCCCACCAAAGGTGGGTCCTATTTTTCTACTTGCATTTTTACATCCTTTCAAACTGCTAGGTTGGCAGAAGCTGGGACAAGTAATGGGAGCTAATTCCATTATGCAGTGCTAGGGATTTAAACTGCCGAACTGCTGACCTTTCTGATCAACAAGCTCAGTGTCTTAGCCACTGAGCCACCACATCCCTATATTTTATATGTATTTCATATGTAAAATCATTATATTTTTCCCTTGAAATCTGTTCATGGATCTCATGTTAATAACTCCTTTTTAAACTGGCCTGTACAGACTAGGTGTCCATTCCTTACCATGCCAGATTGACAAAATGTGCATGATGATTAAAAATAAATTGCACCCTCTGCAATCTGATACTTTTCATAATGCCACATGCAGGTAAATAATACAAATTTGCAAGGCAGCAATATAGCACGTATTTTGTCACACCTCTCTGCAGACACTTGTGATCAGACTGCAATAAAGTAGACATTAAGATTAATGGAGAGTTTTAATAAATGCATTTCAGTAAAGCACAAGGTAGAATAATGAGTCTTAAGTTAGATGCAATAAATTTTTCCATTGATTTGGGATGGGGGGGAGGCTTAAACTAAATCTACTTAATCTGAATTGAATTTAATGTACATGTACGCTATTTTGGAAATTAGATTTAGACACTGCATAAAATAAATAAATATATATAAGTCAAACAAGTTATGTACTTGCTTAACTATGGCACTAGACTGCGAAGCATAACTACTAGCAAAAATTCTTACTGCTTTACTGAAAAAAAATATATTTTTCCCCCCTGGAGAATATTTATTTTTACTTAATTTCTTTGTTTCAAAATGAGGTTATCTCTTTAAGTAGGGAATTTGAAAACTGAGGCCTAGTTTGAACTAATAACAAAAAAGCTTAATTTCAGATGTAAGTGATAAAAATTTTCAATCATAATATTACACAAGTGATAAGATTCATAATATTATGCAAGTTATAAGATTATAAGACTTATAAAAGTTATATGACTTTATCAAAATAAAATACTTTGAATTTTAAAGTTAGAACTTTTAAAGTACACAAAAGATGGCTCCACTTTTCTCTTTGTTTTTGAAAAATCAAAATATTTCATATCAGGAGCTCACAGGAAGAGAAATGGTTAAAGCACCAGGCCGACAACCAGGAGACTGTGAGTTATAGTCCCACCTCAGTCATGAAAGCCAGCTGGGTGACTTTGGGCAGTCACTCTTTCTCAGTCCAATTCATTTCACAGGGTTGAGGGAAAATCAGAGAAGGAAGGAGCATAAGGCATGTTCAACAGGCATGCACGCAGGGGTGGGTTCTTGCCAGTTCCAACCTCTTCTATAGAAGAGGTTCCACAAATCTACCATACCATTTAGAACCGGTTCCAGCTCCCTCCCCCCACTCATCCGCACCATGCTTGCCCCACCCACCACTCACTGATTGGCTGGTTCACCAATCACCCCACCTGCCTCTAAGACTCCTATCTAAACCTTAAAGTCTTAAAGCTTTCAAGTTTGAGCATCCCTGGGTTTTTTTTTCTAAAGGGTTAGGGGTGCAAGGGTCTTGTAACTTGACAGCTTTAAGACTTGCACACTTCAGTGCCATAGTTCCTGAGCCAACATGACTGGAGGAGGAATTCTGGCAGATGAAGTCCACAAGTCTTAAAGCTGTCAGATTTGAACACCTCTGGTTTTTTTTTTCTAAAGGGTTAGGTATGTAAGGGTCTTGTAATTTGACAGCTTTAAGACTTGAGTGCTTCAAATGCCAGAATTTCTGAGCCAAGCAAGAACATTGTTAAGTGAGTTTCATCACATTTTACAAGTTGGTTGCTAAGCAAGAACGTTGTTAAGTGAGTTTCATCACATTTTACAAGTTGGACACGCCCACCCAGTCACATGACTGCCAAGCCACTCGCACTCGGTCACATGGCCAGCAAGCCACTCCCACAAAGCAGGCCACACCTACAGAAGAGGTTCTAAAAAAATTTGAAACCCACCACTGGCACGCACACACACAAACACACCAGAAACTTTAGTAGAAGATACTGAAATTACTTTCCACAGAATCAGTACATTGCATGAAAACTGTATTCTTGTACTAAAGTTTCTGGGATGCTAGCATCTTGTTAAGTTTCTTGTTAGAAACTACATACTTTAATGTAATGTACTGATTCTGTGGAAAGTAATTTCAGTATTAATTTTTAACACAACTTAAAACTGTGACATTCAATTTGTTTTTATAAAATTACAAAGGGCCTTTGTTATTTTGTTGAAGTATCGAATGTGGTCCTTAGATTTCCCTAATGCTAGTGAGTCTAATGCTTTCAATGTATCTCTTTTATTGGGAAATACAATAAAATACAACAAAGAAATACATTTTCTATGAAGCAGGCTACTTACCTGGTGAATCATCTTATATTGCATTTGAAACTCATAACAAGCAAGCTTCTTGAGAATAAACAGATAAATTGACTTAAACTTCTTTTCATATAGCTCAGTTGTATTAGCCTTTTTACACTGAAAAACAGGTAAGCCTTATTCAAAACCAATGTGTTTAAAATGATTGTGTGCCATAAAATCTAGTTATTTTCCTGCTTTTTTGAATTACTACACAATTCCCAAAGCATTTGAGTATTTATCTCCAAGGTCACATTTGGGGCATGCGTTGGAAAAAGTAAGCTGAAGGTGTCTCTCAGTAAAAAATGAATTGATGTTTTAATATTCATAAACAAAAATTAACCAGGGAAGAGAATAAACCATGCACTATAATACAATATCATGCATTATTAAAGTGCACAAAAACTCAATAAACTATTTAGAGTTCAGGAGCTCAAGGTAGCCTAAAGAAAAATAAAAGCCATTTAAGCTGACAAACTAAAAAGCACTTTTTTCCTCTAACAGATCAACAGGTACTCTTTTACCTGGTCCAGATTTGTTGTAATTAAAAGTTGAAAACTGATCTGAAACTATTGCAACAGTATACTAATTTCATTCCAGTATATATTTTGTAATACTTTTAATGACATTTTTTTTGGCTCTTTCATCAGTCTGGGCCAAGATGGGCAATGGAATTTGGAAGATGTCAGGTTCCTCACTTACCCTATTGACAGATTGGCATATGCAATCTTGCATCCACCTAAACATCAATCTATTTCAGTTTTTACTAATATATCAAAATACTTGTTCAAGCTCTAACATAATAGTTTTCAATGTAGGTACAATGCAGCATATATTGCACATGCAGTACATATATACATAATTTCCTCCAGAACATAATTTCTTCCAGATGCAGTACATACCCACTTCTTTTATCTCAGACAGTATATCCAGATAAGAGTTTTCAGCATTTTAATCTATCACATCTTAGAATGTGTCTGCTTGGGAGAAATTAAGTCCTTAATTTATAAATCTAGGTTCAGGATCTTATAATGAATGCAATATATACTTACCATATTTATGCATTTAGGGGGAAATGGGTGGAAGAATAATAGCATTTAAGTTTCCTAAAATAAACATCACCTATGGGTATCTCCCTAAGTTGTTACCTTGTAGAAGTATTGGACTACAACTCTCATTGTTCTGAGCCATCATAATCAATGGTCAAGGATGATAAATATTGTAACCTAAACTATCTAGAAGGCATCACAGCATTGAAGACTGCTGTATGGGATTCCTTATTAATCTTTTAAGGGAGAAGCTATGGGGTTTGTGTTTGTGTTTGTGTGTGTGTGTGTGTGTGTGTGTGTGCGTGCGTGCTTTCAGGCATGTTGAGCTTCAATACAGCACTTTAATTTGAAGAAGTGAGGCCAAATGCTGAGTTGAAGCAATATCCTTATAGATCCTTGACCTGGATTATAAAAGAGGACTATGTGCACACATGAATGGAAATATTTCCTTTTCTCCTTAGTGCGACGTTTAGTGAATTATTTTATTCACTATTGATTTTGCTTAGTAGGTTTACATACCGCTCCAATCAATCATTGTCTCTGACCAGCACATACGCCTCATTCAGGAAGCGGCTTATAAAAAAGAATCTTAGTAAAACTTCCACAATAAAAAAACTAACTAAAAGTAAAGCTCCTGAAAACCCCATGATATCAAACATCTCCTTAGAGGAGAGCCATCATACTTTACCGACCTCAAAGCCTGGCTGAAACAGCCTTGACTTAAAGATTATTATTTTTTTACTGCTTTGATTAGAGGAGCCAAAGTGAAGTGGTTCACTTCTTTAAAGTGAAAGAACTGCTTCAATTCTGATAGCTTTGATCATTTGAAATGAAATCACGTTCCAGATCACAGAAGAGCTGAACTTCATGACCTCTGTCCTTTGGAAAACACTATAGTCCCTGTAGGGACTATAAGGGGCATAAGGGACATAAGGGGCAACGTATACCATAAGGAAGGAGTTTGGTTAATAAAGAGAATATATATAAAGCAAGGAGTATATGCAAACAAAGGCAGGAATTGGCATAACCACCTTAGTCCAAAACTCATCAGAATTCATCTCTACAAATACAAATAGTCCTCGACTTATAACCACAACCAAGTCCAAAATTTCTGTGGTTAAGTGAGACATTTGTTAAGCGGGTTTTGTCTCATTTTATGACCTTTCTTGCCACAGTTATTAAGTGAATCACTGCAGTTGTTCAGTTAGTAACAAGTGAAATTGGCTTCCCCATTGATTTTGCTTTTCAGAATATCACAAAAGGTGATCACGTGATCCTGGGACACTGCATAAATATGAGTCAGTTGCCCAGCAGCTGAATTTTGATCATGTGACTATGGAGATGCCACAATGGTCATAAGTGTGAAAAACTATAATAAATCACTTTTTTCAGTGCCATTGTAACTTTGAGTGGTCACTAAATGAATTGTTGCAAACTGAGGATAAAAAATGTTTATGTCGAATGAAGGTGATATGAATCTTTTAGAAGAGCAATATCCCAATGATATAATATAACCTTGCATGGATATTTATACGTTAATTAGCTGGATCTAAGCATTGGTTACTTATAAATATTCTGCTGCCTTCGCCCTGTTGGATAAGTGGCTGATGATTGCTCCTTTTCTAATAAAGCTGCTCATATTAATTCTTTCTCTCTCTCTCTCCTTCTCTCTCTCCCCCATCCCTTCCTTTCCCCCCCCCTCTCTCTACCCACCCTCCCTCCCCTTCCACCTCTCTCTCTCCCTGCCTCCCCCTCCCTCCCCCTCCCTCTCTTCTTCCCTCTCTCCCTCTCTCTCTCCTCCTCCCCTTCCCCCCTCTCTCTCCTTCCCTCCCCCTTCTGTTTGTTGCCTGCCTCTCTTGGCATATTCTCCAACATACATTCTGTAAATGTCCAGAGTTCTCTTTGACTGTTTTTCTAAATATTATCTTTTCTGACTGGAAAAGAGCTATGCATGAATCAGACGGAGCTTCCAGATGGAGCTTGGGCCATTACCTGTAGCCCTGACCCGCGCTCGGTCGGAGGACCTAGCGGCCGCCTGGAATAGGGCGGCGGCTGGGGCCTTGGACCGGGTTGCGCCTTTGCGACCTCTCCTGCGGCAGCGACCCACCCGGGCTCCTTGGTATACCGAGGAGCTGAGGGTGATGAAGCGCCATAGGAGACGTCTAGAGAGCAGGTGGAGGTCCTCACGCTCCGAATCTGATCGAACACAGGTAAGAGCCTATTTACGGACCTACCTTGTGGCATTAAGGGCGGCCAAACGTAGATATTGCGCCGCTCTTATTGCGTCCGCGGATAACCGCCCTGCCGCCCTGTTTAGGGTGACCCGCTCCCTCTTGTCACAGAGGATGCAGGGGGCACCCTTGCAGGGCAGAGCAGAGGAGTTTGGGGAATATCTGCAGGACAAAGTCGCTCAGATCCGGAGCGGATGGGCCCCCCTCAGTGGACCAGACGGGCCGCCAACAGCGAGTTTTGTGGGACCATCCTGGGAGGAGTTTGATTCTGTTGCCCCCGAGGATTTGGACAGGTTGCGTGGACGGCTGCGACCCACCACATGTTTAATGGACCCGTGTCCCTCCTGGTTGGTACTGGCATCTTGGGAGGTGACCCGAGGCTGGCTTCTGGGCCTGGTGAATGCCTCATTGGGTGAGGGATCCTTACCAACCGCCTTGAAGGAGGCGGTGGTGAGGCCCTTACTTAAGAGGCCTTCACTTGACCCAACGGAGCTAGCTAATTACCGTCCAGTCTCCAACCTTCCCTTTCTAGCGAAGGTTGTCGAGAATGTGGTGGTGCAGCAGTTTCCACGACACCTTGACAAATCCGATTATCTAGACTCAAGCCAGTCCGGCTTCCGACCCGGGCACAGCACGGAGACAGCCTTGGTCGCATTGGTCGATGATCTCTGGAGGGCCAGAGATAGAAGTTGTTCCTCTATCCTGGTCCTATTAGACCTCTCGGCGGCTTTTGATACCATCGACCATGGTATCCTATTGCGCCGGTTGGAGGGGATAGGAGTCGGAGGTACCGTTCTGTGGTGGTTCGGCTCCTACCTCTCCGACCGGAAGCAATGTGTGTTGACAGGGGGACAGAGGTCGACCCCGAGGCCACTCACTTGTGGAGTGCCACAGGGGTCAGTCCTCTTACCTCTCCTGTTCAACACATATGTGAAGCCGCTGGGTGAGATCATCCGTGGTTTTGGGGTTGAGTATCACCTCTACGCTGATGATACTCAGCTGTATATTTCAACCCCAAACCACCCCAACGAGGCTGTCGAAGTGATGTCCCGGTGTTTGGAAGCCATCGGGGTCTGGATGGGGGACAACAGACTTAAACTCAACCCCTCCAAGACTGAGTGGCTGTGGCTACTGGCACCTCGGTTCAGCCAGCTGATTCCATCGCTGGCCATAGGGGGCGAACAATTGCCCCCCGTGGAACGGGCGCGCAAGTTGGGCGTCCTCCTTGATGCCCGGCTGTCAATGGATGACCATGTGGCAGCTGTGGCAAGGGGGGCGTTCCACCAGGTTCGCCTGGTGCGCCAATTGCGCCCCCTACTGGACCGGGATGCCCTACGCACGGTCACTCATGCGCTGGTGATGTCCCGCCTGGATTACTGCAACGCTCTCTACATGGGGCTGCCCTTGGGATGCGCCCGGAGACTGCAGTTAGTTCAGAACGCAGCCGCGCGGGCTGTGATGGGGAGTACGAGGTACTCCCACGTAACACCTCTCCTGCGCGAGCTGCACTGGCTACCTGTGGTTTTTCGGGTGCGTTTCAAGGTGCTGATTACCATCTTTAAAGCGCTCCATGGCATGGGACCTAGTTACTTGCGGGATCACATCCTCCCACATACATCCCTGTGGCCAATTCGCTCACACAGAGAGGGACTTCTCCTGGTGCCGTCCACTAGGCAATGCCAATGGGCGACACCAAGGGGTAGGGCCTTCTCTGTGATGGGCCCAACCCTCTGGAATGACCTCCCCCCCGACATTAGAACCACTACTGACCTCCGCTCCTTCCGGCAAAAATTGAAGACTCACCTGTTCCGATTAGCAGGCCTGGCATAATTACAACTGTCCCTCCTGGCAAATGTACTATTAACTGGTTATTTTAAGGGTATTGTTTTTAATTCACTGTGTGTGTTTTAGGGGTTTAAAAACTTATATTTATATATACTGGCTTTGTACAGTTATTTTAATTCCATTTTTACCCTCCTCCATTCCAACTGTACATATTCAACTTTTTATTGTATTTTGATATATTTTGCATGGACTGTACACCGCCCCGAGTCCCTTTTGGGAGAGGGGGCGGTCTAGAAGCTCGGTAAAATAAATAAATAAATAAATAAATTTAAAATGCAGGTGTGATGGAGTTTTAGTTCTCAGAATTGGAATTCAATTTCCCTGTTTAGAAACTTTAAGATACCCTGATGAACTTTAGCAGCAGCATCAGAAAACTCAACGCCTCTGTTCTCCTCACCCCACTTAAAATCTCCAACCAGGCTTTTTGTGGGGGAAAAAAGATTTCCTCAGCAGACTTTCACAAGAAGGGAAATGTGGTGTGTGGTAAGTGACATTCCATCAATCAGTAGAATCCCTATGACCTCACCTTCAGTATTTTTAGACTTTAGGGCTAACATGTTTTCCTTAATTATTATGCTGCATTTATGAATGTGCCTGATCAATAATTAAACCTATTTCAACAGCTACAAAATCCCTCTTGTTTAAGAAGGATATTTCTTGTTACTGAGCAACAACCATGTACCAGGAAATAATTCACTTCTAGCAGTTTCTATTTCTTCTTTGTTCTCTGCTTTTTTAGATGAAGATTGGATGTTGAGTTTATTTACTCACTTCATTAGATTTGCTATATTTCCTTTCACAAGCTGAGAAAGAGGTAAAGAAGGATTTAGACGCTTGAAACAAAATGTTGCTGGAGTTTCCATTAGGGTTGGAAGAGAAAATCAGAGGGCAATGGATAATCTTAAATATTGTTTGCTACTTATTTCTCTTCTTAAAATATTAGTATTTTGATATACGGGTGAAATACAAGGCTAAATGATCAATAAATATGCTGAGCAATATCTATTTAGAAGAATACAGATTTGGTCAATTGTGAGAATAATTCTTCAAATCCAAGCCAGTATGAGATATTATTCTTTTTGATTATACTAATGCTCTCCATGTATACGTAACATAATAATATGCATAAATAAGTTTTGATAAGTTTTACGTTACTCTTTTCCCAAGGCTGTTGTAACTTTGAATGGTTGCTAAATGAATGGTTATAACCCTGTATCTTGCAATCCAAATAAGATTTCATGCAGAGACATGTGTTTTCCCATCTTTTCTCTCATAGTTGTAATGTTTTTCTACAACTTATTTGTTATGCATTTTTATACAGGAGGTACTAGTGGTAATGATAATAATAGTAGTACCTTTATTTCAATCATCGACCCACATAAAATAGTGTTCAGTGATAAAACTATCTAAACATGTGGGAGTTATATGTGTAGCAAAGACACTGCTATAGCTTCTACAGCAGCCATACCATAGGGGTTTGCCAAGCTTTAGAAGGACCATTTGTGTATTTCCTTACAAATCTGCAATATGAAGCAATAGTTAATGCTATAGGTATATTTCTCTTGGAAGTATTTTGGGGATGGGGTTATGGCCTAAACCAGTATCTCTTTATGTATAGTGTGTGTGTATGCCTTTAAATTAATATCGACTCCTGATAACAAGTCTCTGCCATTTTCTATCTTGGCAAGAGTTTTCAGGTATGATTGACATTGCCTCCTTCCTACAGTTGTGAGAGAATGTCTGGACCAAAGTCATCCAGCTGACTTCATGCTTAAGTTGGGACTAGAAGTCATGGTCTCCTGGTTTCTAGCCTAATGCCTTGACCACTGTACTAAACTGTCTCTGAAATTGACACTTGGAATATCTCAAAGTACAGAAAACATCTGACGCAAAATGCCAGTTTGCAACTCCAATATCTTTTAGCCAAAGCTCCCGGCAACAGTTGTGCTTTACCAAGGTGTCAGTTAGTGGCATATGCACAATGTACTGTTACTTGAAGTATTTCAATAGAGTTTATAACTATATCAAATGTTTTCTACCACCTCAGCAGAATGCTAAGAGAAGACATAGTGGAGTTGTCATCTTAAAAAAGCAAGCCAGACACTATCCTTATCTATATTTTTCATATTAACAAGAAAAAGAAAATTCTCAAAAACACATGCAAATGCACCCTTACGAAGATGTAAGCATTCCTTATTCTACATTACTTTTCTTCTCAAGTTCGATATTAATTTTATTTCATTAGTATTTTGCCTAGCAGGTCTATTTGTCTGAAATTTACACCCTCACCATAAAGTATTGATCTAAATGAAACAACAGGATGCTGTTACATTATAACATAATTTCTCATCATTATGCAAAGTGCTTCTAATGGAAATAAGAGGGGCAAACTGTTCTCCAAATGCACTTAATGTATTTTTCTCTGGCTTGCCATAACCAATATAAACTATGTTATACATTGCAAAACCACATTAAAAAAAATTCTACTTAAATTACCCAACTAAATATTTTAGAACTACAATAACCTTAGTCTTGTAAAGTTGAAGATTCTAAAATAGTGACATACTGAGAAGAATACTGAACATTTCATGTAATATCCCAAATATCAATTCATTTCCGCTGACTTGGGCCTTCTTAAGAGCATCATTATAAAAGCTCATGATTATCAAAGATTTCAACCAGGTTTTGGACTCCCCCTTCCCCATAATTTCACTCAGAAATTCTATTGTAAAATATCCTACAAGCCCTATCCACAAAGATGGTCAAAACAAACAACATGGTACAAATGGCACTGCAATCCAATATTCGATCATGTATTGATCTCACATGTATTTACAAAGGGGCAGAGTTTGGAACTTCACAATGCATCAGTGGTGGGTTTCAAAAAAAATTAGAACCTCTTCTGTAGGTGTGGCCTGTTTTGTGGGAGTGGCTCGGCAGTCATATGACCGGGTGGGAGTAGCTTGGTGGTCATGTGACCGGATGGCAGTGGCTTGGCGGTCATGTGACCGGGTGGGCATGGCCAACTTGGAAAATGTGGTGAAACTCACTTAACGACGCTCTTGTTTAGCAACCAAAATTTGGGGCTCAATTGTGGTCATAAGTTCTCTTTCTTTTTTCTTTCTTTCTTTCTTTCTTTCTTTCTTTCTTTCTCTTTCCTTCTTTCTCTATCTCTTTCTCTTTCTCTCTCTCTCTCTCTCTCTCTCTTTGTCTCTCTCTTTTTTCTCTCTCACTCTGCCTCTATTCCTTCCTTCCTTTCTTGTGTGTATCTCTCCCACTTTCTTTCTTTCTTTTTCTCTTCCCTCCCTCCTTCCTTCCTTATTTCTTTCTCTCTTTTTCTGTCTCTTTCTTTCTTTCCCTCTTTCTCTTTTCTCTCTCTTTCTTTCTAAATCACTCTAAGGTTTGATGAAAGCAGTCACAAGTTTAGGGTGAAATAAGTATTTCTCCAAAACTTAAACCAGGATCTCAACAAAAACCTCTAGGTCAGCATCAAGCTCAGGTTTTGACTTTTATCCAGAGCCCACCAGCTTCAAAAGTTCGGGACATACCAGGTCTCTCTAGCTTAGATTTCCCAAATAGCCCTGGCAATCAGGAAACCATGGGTGTGTGCCACCTCTGAACCCTCAGCCACCCTTGATACTACAAGAGGACTTATTGATGCTCAACTGTCATGGGCTTTGGGAGAGTGGCCACCACAAGAGATGGAAGGCAAGCAAGGCTACTTGCCTCCCATCAGAAAGGAAGGCTAGGATGAGGGATGTCTATGGGGAGTCTTGGTCATCCAGGATGTCCTAAAGACGCTTTTTTTCCCAAGAGGCAGCTGGACTTTCTGCTTTTTCTTTGAAGACCTTTCACTTCTCCTGCAAGAAGCTTCTTCAGCTCCTCCTGAAGCTTCCTGGAGGAGAAGCAAAACATCTTTAAAGAAAAACCAGAAAGTCCAGAGGCAACTTTGGTAGAAACAGATGAGGGCACCTTTGGTAGAAACAGATGAGGGCACCTGGTCCTAGCCTGTGCCCCTCGTGTATGGGCATCCATCCCAAAGAAAGACTCAACCCAGCTTCAAAAAGGTCCCATGCTCCACAGCCAGCCAATCTGCAAAAGCATGGAGATGGGCAGGGGGGACGCACATGTCCTGCGTTCAAGACCAATCATGCCCACGTCCCCCCAATGTAGTGCTTGGCAAGGGATAAAAGTTGTGGGTATGGCATCCCCCCCTCCCCCACAAAAAGGATCCCCGCCTTTGCATCGGACGTTTTCTTCAACCCTCGGCTGCGCTGCGCTGCGCTTCTGCAAAACAAGCCTGCACCCAACCAAAAACAGGTGTGTGGGCACCTGCCATTGCTACTCATGTTGTTGTGGAGCTCCTGAAGAGCCATGCTCATGCTGGCAATCTGGAGGGCAGGGGGAAGAAGTTTCACTTCTGCCCTACAACCTCCTCTCCTCCTTATTTATCCAAAGCAAGATGCAGCTAACGGAGAAAACCCCATGGTGGTCCAGGGCCAAGGTAAACCATTTTAAAGTGGAGCCCCTTTTCTTTGCCAAGGGGAAGGGAGCATAAGCAAAGGAGGAGGTGGAGAGCCTGTTGGAGGAAGGGGGAACCCTAACGAGGGCTGCCTGCCATCAACTATAAGCAAGTTGATCAGGGCGGCATGCTGCTGCCCCTCGTGTTGTGCTTTGCAGGCGCCATAGCCTTTGGGGGGGGCAGGGGGGGATATCCAGAACCAGGATGCCCAGCACCATGAAGAGATCTGTGTGTGGCTCCGGTGGCTGCAAAGTGTGGCACGTGGGGGCAGATGCCCCCGAACCCAGCAGGGAGCCTAAGCAAAAAAGGTGGATAGCTGGGGGAGGAAGGGGAAAACTACTGCTACTGGTGCAGCTGCGTTGCCCTGCTGGGTTCAGGGACTTCTTCCCCTTGTGCTGCACTTTGCAACTGCCAGAGCAAGAGGTCTGTGCAGGGTTCTGGCGGCTTCAAAGCGCGGCATGAGGGGCAGAAGTCCCTGAACCCAGTGGAGCAATGCAGCTCCAGCAGTTTTCTCCTTCCCCCCGCCCAGCTCACTAGCCTCACTTGGAGGCTCTGCCAGCAGGGCGCCTGCCATTTAACCTCCCGAGAGAAGCTCGGGAGAGACATGCAAATGGCCACTACTTGAGGCTCCTGAGTAGGCTGCTGGACACTGGGGGTGGCGGTGGTGCCCGCTGCTGCTCCTTCTGCTGCTCCCAGGGGTTGAAGTACCTGAAAGGGACAGGCAGGCTGCCACAGCTCCACTGAGAAGACATTTCTGAGAAGAGAAAGTTCTCCGGTCTGGCTGCACCCGAGCTAGGGAGCACCCGTGCGATGGGAGCAACCGTGTGGCTCACCTGCACTGGCTATCTCCCTGGTGACAGTCAGGCAATTGCGGGCGCTCCACCAGCTTGGGTGCAGCCGGACTAGAGTCCTTTCTCTTCTCAGAAATATCTTCTCAGTGGAGCTGTGGCAGCCTACCTGTCCCTTTTAGATACTATACTCCCAGGAGGGAGAAGCCAGCCAGGGGGAGCATAAAGGGAGCCGCAGCTCCTCTGTGAATGGAGGGGAAAAAGTTCAGCTTCTGGCTGCCATTTAAAGACTGCAGCAGGGAGAATCCCAACTTTTTTCCTCTCCCTCCATTCAGAGTAGAACTGCTCCAGCCTCCCCCACACACAGATGTTACCCAGTAACCCTAACCTTCGCTCTCTTCTCCGTGCTTTCCTCAGCTCCCCATGACTGCAATAGGCTTTGGGGGCTAATGGGGCTTCGGTTTCCAGCCTAATAGCCCCCTCCACTTCTGAATGTCTATTGCAGTCGTGAGGAGCCGAGGAGAACACAGAGAAGGACGCGAAGGTTCTTGGTGCTCCGGGAAGCCACAAAAGTGGCTGGGAGAAACACACGGCTTGGTTTAGCCTCCCTGGATGTCACAGCAGCAACCCCAAGCATGCCGATCTCTGCATTTTTTCGCATCAGGGTGTGCTGTAAGAGGGAGGGAGTGAAGACCTTTTCCAGCCGGTGCAAAGGACTTCCCCAGACTTGTTTTGCTGAGTAAGGACGATGGGCTCGCACCTCCACCACCAGCAATCCAGAAAAGGTCTTCACTCCCTCCCTCTTGCAGCACGCCCTGATGCGAAAAACAAGTTCTAAATGGCAAGCAAGATTGGCAGGCTTGGGGCTGCTGCTACGACATCCAGGAAGGCTAAACTAAGCCGCGTGCCTCTTCCAGCTGCTTTTACAGCTTCCTGGGGCACCAAAAACCTTCACGCTCTTCTCCGTGCTCTCCTCAGCTCCTCGCGACTGCAATAGATGTCCAGAAGTGGTGGGGGCTGTCAGGCTGGAAACCCAAGACCCATTAATCCCAAAAGCTGCCGTGCCAGCAAAGAGCTTACTTACCTCCTCAGCATCAGCAATAGAGAGCCAAAGGCTCTCTATAGGGCTCTTAGAGGTGTGGTGCTGATGGGGGGGAGTGAGTGGACCAATGGTGACTGGATGGGAAGGGCCCGGGGTTGAGCCAACGAGGGGGCGTTCCACCAGAACCAGTTCTATATGGCAAGCTAGATTTGTGGAATGTATTCTAGCGAACCGGTTAGAACCGGCAGGAACCCACCCCTGCACTGCATCCACCTTCCTGCCTGTTTTGATCATCCTGTGAAGATACTACTGATTTTCATGAGAGAGAATGTGATTGAGCCTGCAGAAAATTTGGGCAATTATTCTCAGGAATATATATTTCAAATGAAAATGAGGAGAATGCAGAGCTTCCGGGGGGAATGGAGGACTGCCTCTGAGCTCTGCTAAATGCGGAGGGCTCTTTGACGGGCGGGATGCTGCCGACCCTCATTTCCACCTCGAGGGTCGGGGATTTCTGGCGCCAAATATTCTGGCACCCTGCCCTGTTCCAAGCTGGCCCGTCAGGTCGGCCGGGCAGCCGGGCAGGAGGAGGATAGCGCGCCAGTCGGCGCGGCATGGCGGCTGGCGTTTTTAAGCCAGCATGGCGGCTGCCATTTTTTGAGTCGGAGCGGCAGAGCAGCGGAATGCCAGCACCAGTGGAGCAGCGATGCGGTAAAGACCTGAGCGGAGGGGGCGGAGAAGGCTGGAGGAGGTTGGAGGACGGCGGCGGTGGTCTGTTTGACTGGTCGGATTTTGGCTGGAGACATTCAGAAAGATGGTGGCAACCCAGGAGAGCCGAGCGTCCCGAATTACGATCTAGGGGACGCTGAGCTCCAAACTGGCCGGCAATTGTGATTCTAGACCGGCGAGAGGGCCGTGGGAAGGAGTGTGAGGCCCGAGGGAGGCCTGAGAGACTCGGGGCGCCGAAGGGAAGAAGGGAAGGAGAGTGAGGCCTGAGGCGCCGGAGGAAGTAGAGAGTGGAAAGATCGGTGGAAGGGCTGCAGGGAGGCCGCAGGGAGGCCGATGCAGCCCTCCCGGGCCCAATAACAACGACTATGGGTGGCCAAATGGACGGAGGACTATTTACAACTATGGCAGGCCATGGAACGGAGGCTTTGGAACATCAGAGGCCCATGCAGAAGGTCAGACCCAGTGCTTTGCTGTGCTCACTACTACCCCCCCACTCACTTACCACCTACTTATTATGGGCTATCCGCCCTACCGCCTATTACGACCTACCGCCTATTACGAACTACCTCTTAGCTGCAGTCTTTTATCCACCAGCTGGCTATTTTATTTCCATCAGCCCATCATTTCCATCCAGATGTGGACTATTTTCATCAGCCTATCCCCTTGCCTGGACTATCCCCTTGCCAGGACTATCCCCTTAGTGGGAATTGCGGCTGCTGATGCATATTAACATCGACAGTTACCACTTGATGAACTTGGCCCTGTCCAATATGTTATACACGAGGCTAGACCTGCTACAGCTACGAGAGTCCCCCCTCTCGCAGTTATGGTCTCCTGCCCTTTCGAGGGCCCACCTTGAGGACGGGTTCATTAACCCAGAGAGGTGGAGGAAGCGCACATTGAGGGGTTTTTTAATTAATTGCTTTTTAAAAATTGTAAGGGGTTCCAGGGATGGTGGGGGGGAACAGGTCAGGAGGGATGGGAGAGCCAGGCATCTAGGTGTGGTCGAAGGAGGAGGGAGTGGAGTGGGGGAGGAGAGGGAAGAGAGCATTCCTGTGCAGGGCTCTTTGATACCAATGGTCGTGGGGAGGGGCAGGTGCGAGGACAGATCAAGAGCGCGTAGTCGGTTGGGAGACCGGGGTTTTTGGTCATACCCGGTCGTTTGTACCAACCCCTGCATACTAGGTGGTCAGGATCTACAGATCCAAGGCCTGAGACTGCTGTTATGCAACGCGAGGTCCGTTGTCAATAAGTCCCCCTCATCCACGATCTAATTTTGGAGGGGGAGCCGGACCTCGCAGGAATAACTGAGACCTGGTTGGGCCACGAGGGAGGCTTACCCCTCGTGGAAATGTGCCCGCCAGGTTATCGAGCATTTCACCAGCCTCGGGCCCAGGGAAGGGGCGGTGGGGTAGCAGTGATTATCCGGGAAGACTTGGAGCCGAGAGAGTTCACTGTGCCACAGACATCTGGGTGTGAGTCCCTTGTCGTGAGATGGGGCCCAGGGAGGCAGTTGGGCCTGCTGATAGTATACCTGGCTCCTCGCTATACATCAGCGGCCCTGCCTGAACTCCTCGAGCTGATCTCATCGGTGGTGGTTGAGACCCCCAAACTTTTAGTGATGGGGGATTTTAATCTGCCGTCGATGGGAGAAGCGTCTGAGGGGGTTCGGGAGTTCATGGCTTCCATGACAGCCATGGACCTGACCCAATTAATTCAGGGCCCTACTCACGAGGGAGGCCACACGCTGGACCTTGTCTTTGTCTCTGGCCAGTGGACGAGTGATCTGGGAATAGGGGATCCAACTATTATTCCCCTGTCATGGTCAGATCACTCATTTCTCCGGCTTGACTTCCCCGGTGCTACCCCCCGCTGCGGGGAGGCGGAACCGGAAGGTATTAGATGGTTCCGCCCCAAGCGCCTGATGGAACCAGATAGGTTCCAGACGGAGCTTGGGCCACCTCCTGTGGACCTGACCCGCCCCCGAGTGGAGGACCTGGTAGATGCATGGAATAGTGCGACTACCGGGGCCCTAGACCAGGTGGCGCCTTTGCGGCCTCTCCTGCGGCGACGAACCACCCTGGCCCCTTGGTTTACCGAGGAGCTAAGGGTGATGAAACGCCACAAGAGACGCCTAGAGAGTCGTTGGAGATCCTCCCGTTCCGAATTTGACCGAGCACAGGCACGAGCCTATTTGAGGACGTACCTTGTGGCATTAAGAGCGGCCAAACGTCAACATTGCGCCGCTCTTATTGCGTCCGCAGATAACCACCCTGCTGCCCTGTTTCAGGTGACTCGCTCTCTCTTGTTTGAGAGACCGCGGGAAGCCCCTTTACAGGGCAGAGCAGAGGAGTTTGGGAAATATCTACAGGACAAAGTCGCTCAAATCCGGATGGGATGGGCCCCTTTCAGTGATCCAGTTGAGACGCCCGAGGTGAGTCTTGAGGGACCGCTCTGGGAGGAGTTTGACTCGGTTGCCATCGAGGATTTGGACAGGTTGCGTGGACGTCTGCGACCTACCACATGTTTATTGGACCCGTGTCCCTCCTGGCTTGTACTGGCATCCTAGGAGGTTACGCGCAACTGGCTCCTGGGCCTAGTGAACGCTTCGTTGGGTGAGGGGTTTCTGCCGGCCGCCTTGAAAGAGGCGGTTGTGAGGCCCCTGCTCAAGAAGCCTTCCCTGGACCCATCGGATCTAGTCAATTATCGTCCAGTCTCCAACCTTCCTTTTTTAGCGAAGGTTGTAGAGAGTGTGGTGGCACAACAGTTCCCACGTCACCTGGAGGAGAATGATTATCTAGACCCGCGCCAGTCTGGCTTCCGACCCGGGCACAGCATGGAGACGGCCTTGGTCGCGTTGGTTGATGATCTCTGGAGGGCCAGAGATAGGGGTTGTTCCTCTATCCTGGTCCTATTAGATCTCTCGGCGGCATTCGATACCATCAACCATGGTATCCTGTTGCACCGGCTAGAGGGGCTGGGAGTCAGGGGCACCGTTTTATGGTGGTTTGGCTCCTACCTCTCTGGCCGGACGCAACGTGTGTTGGCAGGGGAGCAGAGATCGACCCGGAGCCCCCTCACATGTGGGGTGCCACAGGGGTCGGTGCTCTCGCCTCTCCTGTTCAACACATACATGAAACCGCTGGGCGAGATCATCCATGGTTTTGGGGTGGGATATCATCTGTATGCTGATGATACTCAGCTATACATTTCCACCCCGAACCACCCCAACGAGGCCGTTGAAATGATGTCCCGGTGTTTGGAGGCCGTACGGGTCTGGATGGATTTCAACCGACTAAACTCAACCCTTCCAAGACGGAGTGGCTGTGGCTTCCGGCCTCCCGGTTCAACCAGTTGCTTCCATCTCTGGCCATTGGGGGCGAGCAACTGGCCCCCATGGAACGGGTGCGCAATTTGGGCATCCTCCTGGATGCCCGGCTGTCCATGGATGACCATGTAAGAGCCGTGGCAAGGGGGGCGTTCCATCAGGTTCGCCTGATGCGCCAATTGCGCCCCTTATTGGACCGGGATGCCCTACGCACAGTCACCCATGCGCTAGTGACGTCTCGCCTGGACTACTGCAATGCTCTCTACATGGGGCTTCCCCTGAGATGCACTCGGAGACTGCAGTTGGTCCAGAACATGGCCGCGCGGGTGATTATGGGGAGGACTAGATACTCCCCTGTAACACCTCTCCTGCGCGAGCTGCACTGGCTTTCTGTAGTCTACCGAGTGCGTTTCAAGGTTTTGATTATGATTTTTAAAGCGCTTCATGGCACAGGACCTAGTTACATGCAGGATCGCATCCTGCTCCATACATCCCTACGACCAATCCGCTCACACAGAGAGGGACTTCTTCGGGTGCCGTCCGCTAAACAGTGTCGGGGGGCGACACCCAAGAGCAGAGCCTTCTCTGTGATGGGCCCAGCCCTGTGGAATGACCTCCCCCGTGACATCAGGATTATTTCAGATCTCCGCTCCTTCCGTGTACAGCTGAAGACCCACCTCTTTCAATTATCTGGCCTGGCTCAACCGTAAATTTTTTCTTATTCCTCCTGACAGTCCATTCAAATTTTTTAAATTTTTAAATTGTGTTATTACTAATGGGGTATTTTAATGGTGATTTTTAACTGTCTAAATGTGATGTAATTTGTTACCTCCTCCGTGCATGTATGTCTTTGTATATGTGTATGTTTATGTGTTTGTACATATGTTTTATGTTTTATATGTTTTATTGTACGCCGCCCCGAGTCCTGTCTGGAAAGGGAGCGGCTAATAAATTCAAATTTATTAATTTATTATTATTATTAAAACTTTTGCATAATAGAAAGAGCTTAGAAACATTTACATTCACATTTTGGCCACATGGGTCTAGAGAACTACAGACATATCCTAGAGTTACACAAGAGACTACAGCTAGACCAGTGATGGGATACAACTGGTACGCCCTGGTACGAGCATACCGGTGCCTACTGGGAGCACCAGGTACCGTTCCTGTACGGTGCTCCAGAGAGCCCACTCGTGCACCCTCCTTACCTGTATTGAGCCAACCGGGGCTTCCGCCCATGAACACGGAGCATATGGCGGCTGCGCAACTCTCCACCGAGCAGTTGGAGCGTCACGGGTGGTAAGTACGTATGTGCAACCTACGAGTATGCTGTGCATGTGCATGTGGTGGATGCCCGGCCCCGTTGCACTGTACCAGTTGCAACGGGATCCGGATCCCATCACTGAACTAGACTTAATGTGTTATCTCCATGGCAATCAACAGTCATAATAGGGTTTTATCAAGGGTAAATGTAGAATGATTGATGTTTGAAAATGTACCATGGGTAAACCAGAACAGCTACTAAGGACTGGTCAAGCAGCATTAGTTACCAGGGGCCTTGAAAACTTAAGAACAAGGTAACATTAGTTATATATCTTATGTATTTACTGTATCTACCTATATTAATAGGCACAGGACATTCCAGGCCTCTGGGAGCAATCCAGTAAGTAATTAGTATACACAGACCCAAAGAAAGAGGCATTTAATGGTTCGAGCTTTAATCCATTCTAGTATAGAACAGTAGCAAAATAAATGGAAAGGAGGACACCAGATAATCCTCCTCTATTATGTGTCACTGTGGGAAGAAATATCCATCTGGTTCAGTTCCAAGCTGAAAGAAAGACACTGAAACATGGAGGCTGATTGGAAAGATGGTTTATTGATGAAGCAGAACGACATGGGTTTGTGGTTGTGGGCAGCTGACAAAATAGAGTTCAGAGGAGGGGGATTATACCTCCTTTGGGCTTTACCTTTGAGCTTCCTGTTCATGTGCAAGAACATGTTTTCTATTGGCTGTTGTCAGAATTCTATTGGCTGTTTTCAGATTCCTGTGGGGTCATGTAGGGGTTATGTAGGGGTCATAACTGGCTCTATGGGCAAAAAAGGAAATGCAAACCATAGGTGTTTGTCTGAGTTCCCAGATTTGGTTGATGTTTGGACTGCTCTGGGGTGATGCAATGAAGGGGCTTGTGTTCTGAAAGGATGTTGGGCAACTCCTATTGTGTCTTAATGGCTTTGTCCTGTTTTGGATCTTGAATGAGGGCTAATTCTATCATTCTGCCTTTGTTCAGACCTTGCTGTAGGGAGTTTTAAAATATCATGTATTGAATGGACTACCAAATCTGCATTTCTTGAAAGCGCCTCTTCACTTGCTGCTTGAGGGCAGGGAGATTGGAGCTCCTTCCTGCCTCTAAAAGTGTTTCTTCATTTCTCATCTAGGAAAATATAACATTCTGCCTATTTTAATATTCCTCAAAATATTTCGTTCTTCTAGGAGGGATGGACTTCCCACATCATGAAGGAACCAATTTGGTGTAAGGGAATGATGTATCCAACACTGTAAAGATGATGAGAGGAAAAGTGAAAGACTGTTCTGTTGTACTAACTATGGCTTTAGGTCAGATTGATGTGCTGTTTTCAGTAAATCATAGTTAGAAAATGAAGTATTACTTATTCAGTTTAAAGTTATGAAAGTCTAGATTTTGAAGAGGCAAAAAACAGAGAAGAGAAAGACCCAAATGTGGTAAATGAATCACACAGATTGTAACAACCTGTTGTGAATAGAACTTTATTATTATTATTATTTTATGTTTCAGCCTGTGAAATTATGGATTAAGAGACAACAATTATGAAAAGTGAGATCATCACCTGCCCCCTAGCATATCTGAAGAATTTAATGGATTTTTAAATGGAAAGTCTCAGCTAAAATGTTCCAGCTTCACCATGGGTGAAAGGACTGTGTTACTGATTTTCAGCAATTTTAGTAAAAGGAGCTATGAGTAAGCAATTGAGGATATTACAAAACAGGGGGATAAGATAGCTAGTAGCTAAGCACAAAGAATCTCAGTGAATTAGCCCTTAGCATTTTTGCATCAAAGTTGCTGATTCCTGAATTTACTGAATACGTCATTTTAAAAAAGTCTAGCACTCTGTGAATACATGAAAAGATTTTTCTCCTTAGTCCATTGAAAGACAAACACATACATTTCTACTTCCTCACAGACATAGCCCATGCATTTATCCAAATATATGTATATGCATTAGTCTGATAGTTTGCAAAACATTATTCCTTAGGGGCAGATATGGCAGGCCGTTGTAAAGGAAAATTGATTTTTGAAAACTATTAGCAAATAAACTAAAAAGTCTGAAACTCTTTTGTCTCTCCATGGCGCCAGATCAGCATTGCAACTGTATTACATATCTAGCAAGAGCTGAAGCTTGACAGAGATGCTGGGCTGAGTAAAATGGAACAAGGAGGGCGAGTGGGTAGAGCAGGGGTGTCCAAACTTGGCAACTTTAAGACTTGTGGACTTCAACTCCCATGGCTGGCTGGGGAATTCTGGGAGTTGAAGTCCACAAGTCTTAAAGTTCCCAGGTTTGGACATCCCTGGGTAGAGTATGCAATAAATGGAGAAAATAGAACTTTCTATGGAAGTTTTCTCTCACATACTTTCTTCCATAATTATCTTCAAGCATGTTATATTTTTTCTTTCTCATAATGTTTCACACTGAAACATCTGAGCCAGAGGTGGGATTCATTCTTTTTTTACTACCAGTTCTGTGGGCATGGCTTGGTGGGTATTTATTTATTTATTTATTTTATTTACTGCACTTCTAGACCGCCCCCTCTCCCAAAAGGGACTCGGGGCGGTGTACAGTCCATACAAAAAATACATCATAATATAATTAAATAGCTGAACAATTAAAATTATTAAATAGGTAGAGTTAAATATGGAGGAGGTTAAAAAGAAAGTTAAAAAGAACTGTGCAGCTGAGTAAAGTATGTATAAATATAATTTTGAAACCCCTAAAAATATCACACAAATTAAATTTAAAAGCAATACCCCTAAAATTACCAGTTAAAAATATGTCTACCAGGAGGTAACAGTTATAATTATGCCAGCCCTGCTAATCGGAACAGGTGAGTCTTCAATTTTTGTCGGAAGGAGCGGAAGTCAGTGGTGGTTCTAATGTCGGGGGGGGGGAGGTCATTCCAGAGGGTTGGGCCCATCACAGAGAAGGCCCTACTCCTTGGTGTCGCCCGTTGACATTGCCTAGTGGATGGCACTAGGAGAAGCCCCTCCCTGTGAGAGCGAATTGGCCGCAGGGATGTGTGTGGGAGGATGCGATCCCGCAAGTAACTAGGTCCTGTGCCATGGAGCGCTTTAAAGATGGTAATCAAAACCTTGAAACGCACCCGAAAAACCACAGGCAGCCAGTGCAGCTCGCGCAGGAGAGGTGTTACGTGGGAGTACCTAGTACTCCCCATCACAGCCCGCGCGGCTGCGTTCTGGACTAGCTGCAGTCTTCGGGCGCGTCCCAAGGGCAGCCCCATGTAGACAGCGTTACAGTAGTCCAGGCGAGACATCACCAGTGCATGAGTGACCGTGCGCAGGGCATCCCGGTCCAGTAGGGGGCGCAATTGGCACACCAGGCGAACCTGGTGGAATGCCCCCCTTGCCACGGCTGCCACATGGTCATCCATTGACAGCTGGGCATCTAGGAGGATGCCCAAATTGCGCACCCATTCCACAGGGGGCAATTGTTCGCCCCCTATGGCCAGCGATGGAATCAGCTGGCTGAACCGAGGTGCCGGTAGCCACAGCCACTCATTCTTGGAGGGGTTGAGTTTGAGTCTGTTGTCCCCCATCCAGACCCCGACGGCTTCCAAGCACCGGGACATCACTTCGACAGCCTCGTTGGGGTGGTTTGGAGTTGAAATGTACAGCTGGGTATCATCAGCGTACAGATGATACTCAACCCCAAAACCACGGATGATCTCCCCCAGTGGCTTTACATATGCGTTGAACAGGAGAGGCGAGAGGACCGACCCCTGTGGCACCCCACAAGTGAGTGGCCTCAGGGTCGACCTCTGCCCCCTGTCAACACACATTGCGTCCGGTCGGAGAGGTAGGAGCCGAACCACCGCAGAACGGTGCCTCCGACTCCCATCCCCTCCAGCCGGCGCAATAGGATACCATGGTCGATGGTATCAAAAGCCGCTGAGAGGTCTAATAGGACCAGGATAGAGGAACAACCTCTATCTCTGGCCCTCCAGAGATCATCAACCAACGCGACCAAGGCTGTCTCCGTGCTGTGCCCGGGTCGGAAGCCGGACTGGCGTGGATCTAGATATTCGGATTCGTCAAGGTGTCGTGGAAATTGCTGCGCCACCACATTCTCAACAACCTTCGCTAAAAAGGGAAGGTTGGAGACTGGACGATAATTAGCTAGCTCCGTTGGGTCGAATGAAGGCCTCTTAAGTAAGGGCCTCACCACAGCCTCTTTCAAGGCAGTTGGTAAGGATCCCTCACCCAATGAGGCATTCACCAGGCCCAGAAGCCAGCCTCGTGTCACCTCCCAGGTTGCCAGTACCAGCCAGGAGGGACACGGGTCCATTGAACATGTGGTGGGTCCATGCAATCTGTCCAAATCCTCGGGGGCAACAGAATCAAACTCCTCCCAGAATGGTCTCACAAGACTCACTGTTGACGGCTCGTCCGGTCCACTGGAGGGGGCCCATCCGCTCCGGATCTGAGCGACTTTGTCCTGCAGATATTCCCCAAACTCCTCTGCTCTGCCCTGCAAGGGTGCCCCCCGTGTCCTCTGCGATAAGAGGGAGCGGGTCACCCTAAACAGGGCGGCAGGGCGGTTATCAGCGGACGCAATAAGAGCGGCGCAATGTCTACGTTTGGCCGCTCTCAATGCCACAAGGTAGGTCCGTAAATAGGCTCTTACCTGTGTTCGATCAGATTCGGAGCGTGAGGACCTCCACCTGCTCTCTAGACGTCTCCTATGGCGCTTCATCACCCTCAACTCCTCGGTATACCAAGGAGCTCGGGTGGGTCGCTGCCGCAGGAGAGGTCGCAAAGGCGCAACCTGGTCTAAGGCCCCAGCCGCCGCCCTATTCCAGCCGGCCACTAGGTCCTCCGACCGAGCGCGGGTCAGGGCTACAGGTAATGGCCCAAGCTCCGTCTGGAACCTATCCGGTTCCATCAGGTGCTTGGGGCGGTACCAGCTTGGACAGTCTGGCTCCGCCTCCTCGCAGTGGGAGGTAGCGCCAGGGAAGTCCAGCCGGAGACATGAGTGATCTGACCATGACAGAGGAGTAACAACTAAATCCCCTATTCCCAGATCACTCGTCCACTGCTCAGATACAAAAACAAGTTCCAGTGTGTGGCCACCTTTGTGTGTGGGGCCCTGAATTAATTGGGTCAGGTCCATGGCTGTCATGGAAGCCATGAACTCCCGAGCCACCTCAGATGCTGCTCCCGTTGACGGCTCCCGTTGACGGCAGGGTATGGTATGGCTTGGTGGGCGTGGGTTGGTAGACATTCCAGGGGAAGGATACTGTAAAGCCTCCATTCCCACCCCACTCCAGGGAAAGGTTACTGCAAAATCCCCATTTCCTCCCAATCAGCTGGGATTCAGGAAGAAGAGAATAGATGGGGGTGGGGCCAGTCAGAAATGGCTGAGTAGTAGTTCTCCGAACTAGTCAAAATTTCCACTACCGGTTTTCCAGAACTGATCAAAATCTGCTGAATACCATCTCTGATCTGGGCCCTTATAAGGTACAATCTCCCCCTAAAAAACAGTTTTGGGTAACCCTCCTAGGTAAACTAGGATTAAAAAATTTACAATATAATGCTGACAACATTCCACAGTTAGTAGATGTAATTACGTATCCCAGGAATAGTATAGGTTTCCTAGGTATAAAATTCCTTTTTTATACTACCTGTAGGTATATACCCCACTTGGTCACCACTTCATACACAAATGCATCACTATCCAAGTCTATCTGGACAGTTTATGTTTGAATTATCAAAATAGAATATCACTTGCATAGCACCTTGTTCTCTGTAGTGTCTGTGAAGTACTACAATTGCCATCTACTTTTTTAATTTAAAAAGAATGGTTCATCTGTTTGCTGGATAATATTTCTGTATAAGTCAATGTACATTCAGTTTCAGAATCTGAATTATTTCTTATTTGGCCAATCATTATGTTTTGTTATGCCATTAGATTAAGGGCATTAATGCCATTCATTGATTTTTTTCCCCATATAAATTGTCAAATTTGCATTAAAAATAACTAATTATCATATTCTAAACAAACTTTGTTGAATCTATTGGTAGAATTTGGTAAGTGAACAATTGTGAACTCACAATTCTTCTCTAAATTGCTTGTTGTTTTTTTAATGAAGGATGCTTTTACTAACAGTTTGAAGAAGTATTAAATTTTTCTATGTGCTTAGCTGATAACCAGAAGACAATGCTGTAAATAAAATATTTAGCAGAGAAACATGTGTCCTTAATATAAAAAAATAAAAAATAAGTGTTGTCTTTGTGTTTTCAGCAAGATAAGAAATATCAGAATGTTAATGTTATTAATATTTAGTTGGAAAAAAGAAAAAAAACTTATCTACTAGCAAATATCCTTGAATAGTATGTTACACAAGTGGAGTCTTTTATCCAATATTTAATTTGTAAAATTGAAGACCTAGAACATCACTTAAAAAAAACAAAACAGTTTATCTAACCAGTACTAAAACCATAAGAGTCTTTTTCAAAGTAATTATTTTTTTACCTCTTGAACTCTTTGGTGAAAATGGAAAGCAAAATCTACTGCTGTTTTCACATAGCGAAACCCCTCTCTGTGTTATTGAAAAGACAGTTCACTACTAATTATTTTTATAGGTATAATGCAGTGTAAATACTTAAAAAAATTATGTAACTATACAAAGACTTATAAATAACATGTAATTATAATGGACTATCTGTAGAACTACTATTATTCAGAGAAATTATTTAGCAATTTTCACCTCAAAATATGTAAGTATAGTTATCGTCCTTGAGTACAATGTTTCTTTTTGTACATGGTGATTGTTGCAAGTCAGGGCTGATGCTTTCATTAACCTGCCACAGATTATTTATTTAAAATTCTTAAAGTAGATAAGCATTCATTAGGGACTGCTGAAATCCAGCAAGAAAATGAAAAAAGAAAATGAATTTCACAGAATTATGACAGAACAGAGCACTTTGAATGTGGGACTTACCACATTAACTCTCACATATTTCAAGAAAATGATGCATTTCAGTCAGAAATAACAAGAAATAAAAGTGCCATCTTATTTCAAATCAAGATTTATAAAAGTGATTTAAAATTGTTTGGAAATATGCTGTGAAGTTCCCAAAAGATGACCTAATTAATTTATGAGCCTTGAGACAAAGTTCAAAACAAAAACCATTCATTTATTAGGATCAACATTTTGGCACGGACTTCTGTGGAGCTGAAACTAAATCCCACTTAATGGCATCTGAACTTTACCCCTGTGTTCCTTCCCCTATGCCTGAAGTCATCAATCATATTCGCCAACCAAATGTTATGGCAGGGTTCTGGATATGCACATTCACATCCCAGTTACAAGAATATGAGACTTTACCCTGGCCAAAAGTATGCATGGAATTATCCTCCCTTCTCAAGTTGACAGTAGTTATGGAAATGTTTTAGTTGTTGACATATGCAATATTTATGTGTGGTTTGTAATAACTTGTACCTACATTTTATTTTTATTTTATTTATTAGATTTTTTTTATCCCACCTGTATTACTTTATAAGTAATTCAAGATGACAATTACACATAATACTCCTTCCTCCTTTTTTATGCACAACCACAACCCTGTGAGGTGAATTAAACTGAGAGAGAGAGATAGACTGGCACAAAGTCACCCAGATGGCTTTCATGGCCAAGGAAAGTGCTTTCTTGGCCAGTACCTTAAGCATTATACCAAACTGCTTATTTATTACCTATTTAGTATATCTGAGGATCATCTTTCCAAGAGATTCCATAATGTTGAACAACAAAATATACCAAATATTTTCATCAACTGCCCCTGCATAAATGTATCATTAAACCATATAGAATATTGTCTGTAGTTTCAGTCACAATAGGGAAAATCTTTACTCCTTATATGCTTACATACTTACAGGCTTACATGGAAAAATAGAAGAACATCATGAGGTCCAATCAACTTCATTTTGAAGGAAAATGGCCTCACCTTCTTGCCCCTTCTATCGGGATTTACTCCTTAAACCTGAGGGGAAGATTCAATGTCTTGTGAACAACTCTCTATTCATGGAGTGGCAGTTCCCTTTTCTCTATTTTTTGTTATTGTTGATTTATTCATTAATTTATTTATCAAATTTAGACACTGCCCATTTTCCCACCCATCTCACTATCCCACAAATCAGCTTCTCTAGGATAAATGTAGATTGTGAGACACTATAATAGCAACACCAATGGTACTAATTGTGCTGGTTCTGTAGCTTGATTATAATTGTGCAATTTAATATGGTTGAAGTCCATGTATATTCATATTTTTGTCTCCACAAAAGTTCATAGCACTGTTTTATTTTGTTATTCAAATGTTAAATATTGTAAAGGAAAATTATACTAATGCGATAAGACAATAATGATTGATTTTATATTTTCTTAATTGTTATAAATTCATCATAGGGGAATATTGGAATGCCCCTTAAAATAATAGAATTATATTCTAATAATATTTATATTACTATATTGTTTTATGCATTGTATTCAAGCAGAGATAACTGTAAAGAACATTGAGCGTTTTGACTGTGTAGTTATAAGTACTGTACCATCTCAATTGTTTTAATCTCCCAAATGCCTCTGCTATCAAGTCAATGTCATATTGTGTGCCTGACAATAAAACCTTCACTTCATAAAATTATCATGCTGTGTGTAGATTATGAGCAATGCTTAATATTTCATCTATTTCCTAGTACATCATGGAAGCCAAATAGGTTGTACTAAAGATCATAGACTTTACTAAAGATCACACTTGGCATATTATTTGAGCACTTTCACACTGCCATTGTTCTGTTTAAAATAACTACCAAAAATAAGGATATTTTTTAAAAAAAATTATCTAAAAAATCTCAAGCAACCACAAGCCCTGCAGAAATAAAAAATCCATTACTACTTAGTCTATGCAGGTTTTTTTTAAAGTGACTCCTTGGAGAAATATTTTAGATTAAGCAATCAAGAATGATATTAATGCCACTTTGCATTAAATATTAGAAAATATTTTTGTGACACATGTGATATATGGGTCCAAAAAACAGAAAGGGGTGGTTTTAAAAGCCATTTAAATGTTAACCTTGCAGCAGATTTGATTGAAGAAATATAATGCAGATAATACTTGAGACCCAGTTACAATTTCATTATCATCTATAATATTCAGTGTTTAAAAGCATCAGCCAGTAAGATGTTTTAGAAACTTACTTTTTGTATTATATTTCAGGAAGTCTACTTTTTTTCTCGTCTCAGAATAAATGTCTTGATGATTTAAAGCTACTTAGATGTATCACAATGAATACTGTCACTGCCTACATTTCCAGTAATATTCTGTAGCTATCATATTCAGTCAATTACTTATGGAGTGTAAAAGTTTTAGAAAATAATACCGACATTTATATTGGCAGTTAGATTGTTGACGCTATTAAAGAGGTTGAATTTTTAACTTACTTTCCAATAAAAGCCCATCCGAAGGGACAAGACATGAGAAATAGAACAAAACTGGTTAAGTCAATACAGGATTGACTCCATTACTCTTACTATCTGTGTATCAAGATCTTTGTTAAAGATGTTTTACTCTTTTTTACTGACTAAGGGATATTAATATTGCTTGACAACTGCTTGGTATGTAAAATAAGTAGTTATCTCATCTTGTTGCCTAACAGCTGTTGATTCAACCATGCTAACATGTTCATGAAGTATCAATCATAGATTAAAAAGGGACAAAGCTCTCAGTATATGTGTGGCTGGAAGATATTAGACAATACAGCTGGTGAAAGTTAATGAAGGCTAAACAAATAAATCTCTCTCCCTTTAATGAGCCACATATCAATCATATTGCAAAGATGATTTTTCCCATAGCTAACATGCTCTGCAGCTATACAGATAAAGCTATTTGCCAACATAAGACTTCGGCCCCAAAGTAACCGTTTCTATACTGATTGTTAATTTCAATTTTTATGGCTTTCACCACATTGGAGAGAACGACACAGTTAATTAAAGAACTGTTGTGTAATATAATTGATGCATATGGGCAATTTTCAACAAATGAAGGGTTTAAAAAAACAGAATAGTATGGAGGCAGAAAAAAAATGACAGTACAGAAACAGTTGGATTGTATATTAATTTTTTTAAAAGCATAAACCTTTAATAGCTTAAAAAAAACAGAAAACGTTAACTGATTTTTGGTGTTTTGACTTGACTAAGTTGTTCTTTTTGGCAGGTTGATTATATCAAAGTGTTAATTTTATTTGTCAAAGTATGTGTAATGCTTTAATTTCCATGCCACTGAGATGTCAGTCGTGTCCTTTTTTTAAGTGAACCAAGAGAAGTCATATTTGACTATAAAGCAGGGAATTTCTCAAGTACTCTGGTATTATCTCCTGTAGTAAGCTCTACGCTAAGGCTGCCAGGTGCAGGCTGTCAATTTCAAATAACCAAAAGAAAGTGGCAAAGAGTTAGAAGATTACTGATAGAAGAGAATACAAGTAGTAATTGACTTACGACCACAATTGAATCCCACACAGCCAGTGGTTTGTTCCTACCGGTTCGCACCGGTTCGGGCGAACCTGTTGGTCAATGAATCCGGAAGTAAGTTCCTGCCCCGCCCCTATCACTCACTCGCTCGTCCCTGCCCATCCAGAAGCCACTCCATTGCTCGCTCACCCCCCTTTCCTCCTCTCAGCGATCTTTTGGGAAGGAAAAGAGCTGAGAGGGGGGGGAAAGCCTCCCATTGAAAACAGCGCTGAGTGGGGTGGGGAATCCTCCCTTTCCTCCTCTCAGCAATCTTTTGGGAAGGGAAAGAGCTGAGAGGGGGAAAGCCTCCCATTGAAAACAGCGCTGAGTGGGGTGGGGAATCCTCCCGTTCCTCCTCTCAGCGATCTTTTGCTAAGGGAGGCTTCTCAAAATGGGACGCCCCCATCTCTTTGCACCCTTCAATCCATCTCTCTCTCCCTCTGACCTCCCCCAATGGCTCAGCATGAAAAACTGGGGGGAACCGTGCAGAGGAAAAGGAGGAGGAAGGAAAGGGGGTAGAGAAATGGGGGGGAGGAAGAGAGAGAGAGAAAGAGTGACACACAAAGGGGGGAAGTTGGGAGACCTCCCTCTAAATACTGACGCCCTCTGCTTTTGGGGGGAAAGGAGAGGAGGGTCCTTGGTGAACCTCCACCCCCTATTCCCCCTATCCCAGTTAAGCCAGCTGGGTTTGGGACCCAGCCTTTCTAACTTCATTTGGGATCTTCTAACATCCCACTCCCACCCAGTCACATGGCCAGCAAGCCACTCCCACCCGGTCACATGGCCGGCAAGCCACTCCCACAAAGCAGGCCACACCCACAGAGTAGGTTCCAAAAATTTTTGAAACCCACCACTGCACACAGCTGTTGCTAAGTGAGACAGTTGTTAAGTAAATTTTGTCTCATTTTACCACCTTTCTTGCCATGGTTGTTAAGTGAATCACTGCAGTTGTTAAGTTAGTAATATGGTTATGTGAATTTGGTTTCTTCATTGACTTTGCTTGTCAGGTCACAAAAGGTGATCATATGATCCTGGGATACTGCAATTCTCATGAATATGAACCAATTACCAAGCATTGAATTTTGATCATATGACCATGGGGTTGCTGCAACAATCATAAGCGTGAAAAACAGTCATAAGTCACTTTTTTCAGTGCCATTGTAACTTTGAATGGTTGCTAAGTAAACTGTTGTGTGTCAAGGACTACCTGTACTTGTAGCTCAGAGTTGAACGATGGGGTCCTTGGTACTCTCAGAACTTGGTAGTTGTCTTGCAGACATTTCATTAACCACACTAGGTATCATCATCAGTGCACTGCATGATATTGTTACCTAGTTTGGTACTGAAATGTCTGCAAGAAAGTCAACAAGCTTAGAGACACCAAGGACCCCACAATTAGAAGATTCTATGTTGTATTGCTACAATCTACAGATTCTCTGAATTTTGACAGCCCCAATTTGATATACTAGAACATGAATAAAGATAAAGTTAATGATAAATAACTTCAGCTATATAGTAGCAAATTAGAAGACATAGATAATATATCTCTATTCAATTTTATTCTTTGCCATTCTGTAGTCCTCATTTATGATTAAACCTCAAGCAATTTGCATGAAGAAATTTAAATGTACTCTAGCTTAAGTATTAACATTTGCACAATAGAGATATTAGCATTACCAGTGATTATGCTTTTTATTAAACTTATTTCCATTTGTTTGCACCTTTTAACAGCTAAATACTTGCAGGATTTTTCATACTTACAGTGATCTTTTTTAAAAAAAAAATTACGGCATACACATTGAAACTAATTGGTGATAGAATTAAATGAACAATTATAAGGGCAACATAGAGACGATCTTGCTAGCAGAGAGTTTTCAGGTCTCACTGTGACTTTTAAGAAAGTCAATTTATTCATTTGTTTCCTTCCTACTGTACTTACTCTTTATACAATTCAGGTTAAGGAGCATTGGAAAAGCACACAAATGGCGAATGAACTAATTAACCATAGAATTTAATTAGCATAATATTAAAACACAATTAAATGTACTTCAATCTATACAATTCATTATATCCTTTTCTACTTTTTTATTCATATTAATTACCCCTTCTTGTACCGCTTGTTATTGTCCACAAGACACTAACTTGTACATTGCCTTTTATCATTTAAACTTCTCACCTCTGTTTTTTTTAGTATTTCTTCACAATCAACTGATCACAGCTTTCTTTTTTCTTTTTTTGATTCATTCAGTCTTCTTTCTTCCATTTATTCTGCTATTCAAACTCATTCATTTTCTTGAAGTGACCAGAAATGCTTCAGAATACCGTTTTTATACAGAATTCCCACATTTGTATTCAATTGACATTGCTTCAAGACCCATTCATTCTTATTGTAATGTTAAGCATGCTATTTCTACTGAATTCAGCCTCTTCTTGTGCCAATTCAATTCTCACCTCTCTGTAACAAAATGGACAGAACATTTTTGTGCACAACTGTTTTTACTTATTTTGATGTTCATTCCTTCCATCATGTTAAACATCTCCTTTTTAACAATTTTTCACAGATTAATATTTCACCTCAATTATTTTGGTACACTTCTGTCAAGGTGTGTAAAACATGGTTTGTTTTCTTTCTTTCTTTCTTTCTTTCTTTCTTTCTTTCTTTCTTTCTTTCTCTCTCTCTCTCTCTCTCTCTCTCTCTCTCTCTCTCTCTCTCTCTCTCTCTCTTTCTTTCTTTCTTTCTTTCTTTTTGCCATATTGGAATAACTTATAATCATTCATTCCATTTTCTGTTACAAATGTAATTATCGTGGAGTCTGATACATTAAATTATGATACATTAATTCATTATATAATCTATCTAACATTCATTGTAAACCTAAGCATCATCTATGTTTAAGTTCTCAACCACATACTTCTACTGTCACCATAAGCATTCCTTATTCATTTATCCATAAATACATTAAAAGGAGAAGGTCATATGTCCTTGTCTTATTCCCTGCATAATGTTTAACAATTCACTAAGACTTCCCTCTGTGCTAATGCATGCTTTCTTCTACCATGTACCATTGGCACATTCAGTAGACAACCTTCAACTCCATCATTCAATAAGCTAATATGTAATTAGAGCCTACTCTAAATCAACAGACATACATTCAATTTGCCTTTTCAGATTACTCTGCATTTTAATGATCTCCTTAAGTACAGGAGTCCTCTCTGCATATCCATTGCTTGTCATAAAGTCCCACTAAACTTCTGAAACTTTGCTTATTAACACCTCTCTTATCCTTTTTATCAAAATTCTGTGATATACTTTTCAAGCTAGAGAAACACAGAGCTGACCATGGAGAAAGACTGCAAAGAACATTTGCAAAGTATGAATTCATCCCATTAATCCCAGGAAGAGAAGATAGGATGACAAAGATTCTTAAAGTTCTTCTGCCTTGACTCTCTTTGGTATAAGAGGGAAGGAAAAAAAATACTGTCAGGCTTTCAAGAATCTTTAGTTACATTCTACTGTATATCAATGAAATACATATAAAGTTTCAGTGTTTTTTGGGAAGTCCATATCTTGACCTGTCCTATCTTGAAGAGCTGACATCAATATTGGAATCCTCACTATTCTTTATTATGAGCAATCTTGGTCTGATTTGAAGGGAATTCTGATTGGCCTATCTACCATCAACAATACATATTGAACTGTAAATTCTACAATAGATCCTGGGCTCCTTCAAATGTATCTAGAAATCACCAAGGAGAACACAGAAATAAGTTAAGTTGCCAACTCCACTTCTGGCTGAGATAAGCCTTATCTCAAAAGTTGTGTTACTTTGCACCACAGCATTGTGCAGGTTTTGAAACAACTTTCCTTTCCCATTTCTTCTTCCATTTCTTGGTTTTTCTCAGTTATACCTAATATCTAAAGATTTCGATATTAGGCATAGTGTGAACAGACCTGCTTAATATATTTAAAACAAACAGTGTTTTTTTTTTTCTCAGCAGTTGCTCAGTAGTCACCTTTCTAATTTATTCTTAGGTATCTTAATAGTAATAGAATTATTGTTGTTGTTGCTGCTGTTTTTTTTCCTCTGGATTGCATCCATCCATTTCTATCTATCTATCTATCTATCTATCTATCTATCTATCTATCTATCTATCTATCATCTATCTATCTATCTATCTATCTATCTATCTATCTATCTATCTATCATCTATCTATCTATCTATCATCTATCTATCTATCTATCTATCTATCTATCTATCATCTATCTAGCTATCTATCTATCTATCTATCTATCTATCTATCTATCATCTATCTATCTATCTATCTATCTATCTATCTATCTATCATCTATCTATCTATCTATCATCATCTATCTATCTATCTATCTATCTATCTATCTATCTATCTATCTATCTATCTATCATTGGAAGAAACATGGGTTCTGAATGGATTCAGTTCCAAGTGGGGAAGAAGATACTGGAAACATGGAGGCTGCTTGGAAAGATGGTTTAATGGTGGACAGGATCACATGCCTTGGAGCTCCTGGGTGAAAAGAGAGATCACATACTTCAAGAGGTTGGGTAAAGAAGATAAAGGGGCCAAGATGCTGAGAGAGCCTGAGTTTTATGCCCTCTCCTGGGCTTTGAACTTCCTGGGGCACAGGAATAGTATCCTGGTTGGTTGCGAGCATGCTGTCCCTACCGGTTCGGCAACCAAGTTACAATTTCCACTACCGGTTTGCCCAAACCGATGGGAACCAGTAGCAACCCACCTCTGTTTCTACCTGCTTGGCCAGGTACCTGGAAATAGGATTAAGGACAAATAGGATTTAACTTTTTATCATGTTGTTTGTTTTTAAGTTTGGTTCACTTAATATTTTATTTTTTATTCTTTTATAATACATATGCCATGTTGGGACAATTTTTCCATTCAAGTTAATCTAAAATATAATGAAATAAACTAAAATATTGTATTATTTTTCCTGGTATCTAGCTCAAGTCACATCAGAATAATAAAAAGAACAGAGATAAGATATCATATCACAAGGAAATGGTGAAGAGTTTTTAATTTCTCCTGACATCTCAGAAACCTTAAACTTTTTGGGTGGGCCAGGAATGAATCAGATTCATTTAATACATATCTAGAAGTTTGGACATGCGGTCAGGGGAGGCAGGGGAGGTAGAGCCTCACCTCTCTCCATGAAATAATAGTATATAATATTATAATATTATATACATCCGTCCGGCCGCGCCCGGGAGCTGCGGAAGCAGAAATGTTGTCGGTGTTCCCGGATGACGAAGGCACGAAAGCGACAGTTGCACGAAAGCGACAGGAGTGTGCAAAATCCAGCAGAGGCAGGAAGGTTCTCATCGTTCCCCAGTCGCTTTCGAGGACTGCGGAGCGCGAGCCAGCGGAGCACACTCAGGAAGGCGGGGAATGGGATCACGTGTGCTGGAGGCTGAGGCAGCCTGAGCCTCCAGCACACGTGGTCCCATTCCCCGCCTTCCTGATGACGTCACCAACCTCACCAGCCATAAACCTCACCGCACGTCACTGTCTAGAACCGCCAATCATCTATCTCTGAACAAGAGAAATATTTGTCAGCTAAAGATGAATTACTTTTCTTCTTAGGACGCGGTAATCCCTTTATCTGGGGTAGAGTTGAGGCGACTGAATGGAGCTGAGCGTTACTAGTATTACTAGCCAGATGCCCTTCCTGATGCCTATGTGGTGTTCACAGCAGATATTTTCTCTTTGCACCCTGATAGAGAAACATCTATCACTGCCTAGGACTGAATTCCGAACCTTCTGAGTGGAAGGAAAGCATCTTCACCTCTAGGCCACTGCCCAACTAAAGATGAATTACTAATATTTAAAAAAAAATACTACATGTGAAATAAAGCAAGTTCAAGCAAGTTAAATGACGACATAAAGGCTAGTCATTTTATTTGGTATATACCTGTCTAGAAACATGAATTTACTCTATCAGATTTATCAGATGAAATAGGTTCTTATGTTATTAGTGGTTATTAATGTGCAACAATACCTCTGTCAGGTTAGACCAGACAGTCATAAAATTCAATCCCTCTGAACTCTTACAGGGATTTTCACAGAAGTGACAAACATTTGTTTACATTGCTGATTTTTGCAGCACCACATACACTAATCCTGTCAAGTGAAGAGTTTACTTACATCATTTATGACATGTAAATTGATAATATATTGGTCTCAGTTTCTATTTGTACAAAGATATATGCTAGGGATAATTTCTATGGAATAGGATCCCAAATTCATGTGCTAGATGAATTCCTTGTACTGAGAAGAATAGATTGGCAACTACAAATATGTTCTGCTTTTCAGTTCCAAAGTCAAGCATTAAAAGCCAGACCAAATCCTGATGATCTTAACTTGAAAGGATAAAAGGATGAAGTTCTCAGAAAGAAATCTTAAAGAAAGATCTCTTAAATTTATTCCTTTTACTATACATATTTTCATTCTCTCTCAAACCTACCTTATCATTAGCCCAGAGGTTATGAGAGCTTTCAGTCTGTGGTCATTTAACTCTGACTTCATTTTTTTTAATCATTCAAAATGCACTCCTGGAATACTGAATAATATTCCCTTGTTGTATGTTTGTATATTCTAAACAAATTATAATCTAAAGCAGGGGTGTCAAACTCAATTTCATTGAGGAACACATCAGAGTTGTGTTTGACCTCAGGGAGCTGGATGGGCATGGTGGGGTGGGTGTTGCCAAGCTGGGTGTGGCCAGCTTGATGTCACTCATGTCAGGGGCACCTGAGGTGGCCCGGGTGCAGCCTTCTCCCAGGGAAAATGGAGCACAGAAGGATTGCATGCAGCCCTCCCAAGCTGTGTTTCACTGTCAGAGGCACTGCAGGCCAGTCCTTCACTATTTCCAGGACAGACCTATGGACCAGATCTAAGCACTGCACAGGCCGGATATGGCCCCCGGGTCTTCAGTTTGACACCCCTGCTCTAAAGCAAATATTTAGGAAGCTGTTCATTTCTGAATGATTGTAAAAATCATGAAAACTATTTAAAATGTGATTATTAATATAGAGGAAAAAATAAGCATAGTTTCACTGATTTCCGAATATGGAAATCCCAGGATTTATATTAGATTGGTATGATGATTCATCAAAATGAATTTAGATTTTGGATTCATTCCATATTTTCAGTATTACGTTAAACATAACTTGATCTGCTTTTTAATAATTTATTTTTCTGCTTTGATACATAAACTAGCATGGCAAACTGATGGAATAATTTGCAAAATGTATAAATTTAATCAGTATCACAATTCTAGTGTAAAATGCTACAAATTCCATATGTCTATTTCACACATTAAATGTATATCTGCATACAGATATGAACAGATTTTGTCTAGACCCGGGACGGTGAACCTATGGCACGCATGCCACAGGTGGCACAAGAGCCATTTGTCAGGGCACACGAGGCATTGCCCTGTTAGCTGGCCAGCGCGCATGCGCACGCTGATAAGCTGAGTTCAGCCTTTTTTAAAGCCATTTTTCACCCTCCCCAGGATCCATAGGCTTTATAGGAGCCTGGGGAGGGTGAAAAGAGCCTCCCCGGTCTCTCCTCCCCCCCCCCCGCAGACTCTCCAGAGGCTTCAGGAGCTTCTCTGAAGGCTCTGGAGCGGAAAAGAAATGGCCCTATGGGCGAACCAGAAGTTGGGGGATGGACTTCAGTTTGCTTGTAGGGTAGGTTTAAGACCTCCGGAGGCTTCAGGGACTTTCAGGAGGTTTCCCTGAAGCCTCTGGAGGACTAAAAATGGCCCTACGAACAAACTGGAAGTCACTTCAGGGAAGCCACCCAAAGGTCCGTAAGCCTCTGGAGGACTAAAAATGACCCTACAAGCAAACCAGAAGTCACTTTAGGGAAGCCTCCTGAAGGTCTCTGAAGCCTCTGGAGGACTAAAAACAACCATATGAGCAAACCAGTCCCTGAAGCCTCCGGAGGGCCACTGAGAGAGTGTGGGAGCCTGTTTTCCCCTTCCCCAGGCTCCTATAAAGCCTCTGGAGCCTGGGGAGGGTGAAAAAAGCATGCAAAAATGTGGGGAGTGCCTCTCATGCACGCATGCGCACTGGGGGGTCGCACGTTGCATTATGGGTATAGCATACCCGAGCATGACCCCACCTGCTCTCCCCCCCTCATGGCACGCAAGCCAAAAAAGGTTCGCCATCGCTGGTCTAGACTGTGCTAAACTGAGATCCATTATATCAAAGTTTTATTGCAAGGTATTTTTTTTTATCTAACTGAAAAGGTTCTACCATGTTGCATGTATCTGTGCTATAGGAATGAAAATATATTTGTTAGTCCAGGGTTGAGGTTGAATTAACTATGTCTGAATTAATCCTCTTTGTAAATTCTCCAGTTTACCAGCTAAATGGAGAATGAATTAGCTGCCCCACAGGACAAGGTCTAATCTGCCTCAATAATGAATGGTCCTATTCTTACTACTCTACTGAGAGAACATTGAAGGACAGTGATTAGGATTAACAGATTTCTTAATTTTGTTTTCCCTCCTACCCAGGATCATTGGCAAGATACTCATCAAAATGTGCTAGGGATAATTTCTATGGAATAGGATCCCAAATTATGCTAGATGAATGGGAACAACAGCTTGACAACTGCAAATATGTTCTGCCTTTCAGTTCTGACGTCCTGCGCTAAAAGTCAGACCAAATCCTGATGATCTTAACTTGAAAGGATAAAAGGATGAAGTGCTCAGAAAAAATTTTTAAAGAAAGAAAAAACTACCAGCAATTGATCTCTTTAATGTGAGGTGTGATAAACACGAAGGAGTGTGGCTGGGACACAGAATTCAGCCACCTTCAAAGCGACCCAAATGGCTGGTGCCAGTGTGGAGATTCTGCCTAAAAGAAATGTGTTTCTCTGGCTCTTTCTGAACACAGATCTACCAGGCTTCATTGTCAAAAAATAGTCTGGCTAACCAGTCAATAGATGTACAATTTGAAGCACAAAGAGACCGCATGGCACTTGGAAAGAGTTCTCTCTCTTTACTTCCCAAATTGCTTTCCTCCCCAACTTGTCAGCTGGCTATTTATGAACAGAGATTTACTGATTGTTTTCTTTTTATGTGACTTGGTCTAGCAGGGAAAACTGGCAGAGCTCATTCCTTCACCCTGTTATCCCAAACATACAAGGCTGCAACAATTAAGGAAAGCAGTGCTGGCGGCAAAAAGTCAGCAGCACCCAGAAATATCCCATGGAGCATGCAAAACGACATTAGAGTTAGCAAATGACCCTGACTTCCTACCAAAGGAACAACAGTAGTGCAACACAAGTGCAGGGCAAGGTAGCCCTTGTTGACAGAATCAGGAGAAAAGAAAACTGTACTGCACTTCTTTGGGATAGAAGTTAGAACCAGCAATGAATCTTTTTCTCAATTTAAATTGACTGTCTTTTCATTTTCTTTATTTGTTTTGCAGACAGGTCTACTAGTCCTTTGAAAGCTCAGTGAATATATATTGTATAAAAGATCTAGCAATATATCTCAGAAGACCAATATACCACTGCATATAAATTGCTCATTTAGTTCCTCAATGGAGCATTGTCAAGCATGTCAAGGTATTGTACAGGCAGATGCCTCCACAGAAAGTACACGTCTGGTTAAGCTCAAGCCAAAATGGCAATGGAGGACAATGCCAAATGACTAGCAGCAACCTCATCCAGTTTGCAGGAGTTCAGCAAATGCTAGACTATGACTGCATCATTGCTATGATCATGAATAAAGCAACCTAGATGATTTGTATGTCAATGGTGCTGGAGAAGAAGGGAAACACAAATAGCCAAGAATGAGTGCAGGTTGCCTCTATATTGGGTTGGAGATGAGCCAAAAGCCATATCATGAAGATACATCCTTCAAAAATGGTTAATGAGATGTCTTCAAGTTGCACAAAAAAAGATGAAGGATAAGCATCTAGCAGAAAACAAATTGAAGTCCCATTTTATATCACTTGGCAATTGTCTGGGGATGCAATGAAGATGATGGGGAGGAGGGTAAGTTGTAGGCAGGTGTGAAATCAACTTACCTTCACTACCAGTTCACAAAGATGGAGCCTCCTGCCACCATCACTACTGGTTCACCTGAACTGGATAGAACCGGCTGAATTGCACCACTGGTTGTAGGGGAAACTAACCCAAGGTTGTTCTTAGAAGTAAAAACAATTCTTAGTCAGTTGCAAAGAAAGTAATTTTTGAGTAACTGGGGTGTGAAAACAGAAAACTCATAGCATAGGTATGTGTTACCCAAAAAAGTCACTTCACTTCTTTTTTTAATAATTCTATTTAGAGTAAATTAATGACAGCAAGTTGGGGGCTTCATATTTTTGCATTGATGTCATTTCTTTGGCCAGAAAGTGAAGTACACAGGGCAAGTGTTGGTTCCTGATTGTGTCTTGGCTCTGATATGTCTAAAAAAAAGAGCTCCCTTTCCCCAGGACAAAAGTTTTGTTTGGCTAAAAGGCTAGCCTTATCAATTTTTATACTGTGCCATAATTTTTTAGGGTTATACGGGAAAATATGCTTGATGATTAATCTAGAATCTTTGGATCGTTCTCCTGAGACTCATCCTAGGCATATTTAACATTCAAAGCAAAGGACAGTTTCATCAATGCTTTGTTGCAGTCATAAGGAAATATAAAACTTTATTAGGTAATATTGTCCAGTATTACCTGCTGCAGCTTTCCCACTATTATGCATTCCAGAAGCATTGGACTTTGCAACGCTCCATTTTCTACTCATGACTATGCTAACCGAGCTAACTTGGAATTTCAGCTGAACATACTCTTGGGTGTAAGGTTGAAAGAATCTAGTCTATTTTAATTGTTATGAAAGAGCCCTGGTAGCATATTGGTTAGAATGCAGTATTGCAGGCTAACTCTGCCCACATCCAGGAGCTTGATCCTGACCGGCTCAATTTTGACTCAGCCTTCCAACCTTCTGAGATCAGTAAAATGGAAACCCAGATTATTGGGAGCAATTTGTTGACTCTGTAAACTCTTAGAGAGGGCCGTAAAGCACTATGAAGTAGTATATAATCTAACTGCTACTGTTATTGCTACCTTGTTTTCCCGATAATAAGCCCTTTCTAGATAATAAGCCCAATTGGGCTTTTAAGCGCATATGCTAAAATAAGCCCTCCACCTAAAATAAGCTCTTCCTGAAAATATTGCAACACAGCAGCAGCCATGAGGAGACCCCACTCGCCGCCTCCTACACCTCAAAAATAATAAGACCTCTCCCAAAATAAGGCCAAGAGCTTATTTTTTTGGGGGGGGGGAGAAGGTGTCAAAAGAAAATAAGACCTGTCTTATTTTGGGGGGAAACATGGTATCAGTTTAAGAAACGTTTTCTAAAGTAGGCTGCTTTTCACCACAATTAATCTTGGATTCCCTGAATGGAAATAAAATGTTAAATTGCTGCTACAGGCAACACATTTTTTCATAGATAATTTTGATTTATGTAGCTGATTTTATGACATGTATGGAGTAATTTGCATGCTTGTTGAGGGACCTAAAATAATATTTCCTGCTGTAAGAGCTTCACTTTGGCCTAGCAGAGAAATGCTATTGCTGCTCAGTATCAAAGCATGAGGTCTTGTCCCGAAAACCTGGTTCATGATATCACTACAGTTCCTTCTCTCCATTTTTAATTGTAAGGACACTTTCCCCTCTTTGCCTGACTAGCTTGACTGGTTTCAGGTGACAAAATATTTGTGAAGATCTTGCATTCCTGTGCAAACTTTCCAACATCAATATGTCCTATGTTTGACTTATTTCACAAAATAAAATGCTATTGTTATATAGTCCCTGTATTTCTCATTAACACTCTGAATCTGTGAGTATGCCGATAACTGAGAAAATGTCACAAAGGTCAAATGATTGTAAAGAAGAGAGCAATGCCAATTTGCTGAACAACAAATTTATTTGGCCATTATTCTCTCATTCCTCCTTCTTTTTATTCCTCCTTATTATTGTTGTGGTGGTGGTTTACTTGGGCACAGAATTTTGTAAGTGATTTTCTAATAAAGGTTGACTGAGTGATTACATGGTCTAATAATAAACTGCTTATATACTCTTCCTCAGAACAGTGATTTCTATGGCTGCGCTGCCTCCAGTTAATAAACATTTATTCCCAGGTCAATCACAAAGGTGATTAATGACTGGGAAAGTATACTTTGAAGTTGCTTTGTAAGCACCAGATGTCACACTATGCAGTATTGCTTTCAGACAAAACTAACACAGTTGTGTCTGCATCACTGCCACCAACATTTCTCCCTGTGCAGAAAAGACATGAGGGGACAATCATGCACAGTTTTTGTCTGGGTGTGCAACAGCCTAGTGCAAATTCATTTAAGAGCAGCTGCTAGCATGATTATAGGGAGAAACTGAGCAGAAGAAGGGCCTTTCTCATATTTTCCCCACTCATCAGCCAGCACTGAACTTTCTACTAGTTTAGGAAAAATATGTATGTATATACTGTATGTATGTATATATTTATGGATGTATGGGTAATGCAGTATACAGTCTGGTACTGCTTCACACAGAAACACTGGACTCCTGTGATGTGACCTCTTGATCTAAGCCCTATATCTTTATACTGTTTGTACAGCAACCCTGAAATATGTTCAAATGAGACAGTCTTATCTGCCCTCTTAGTTCCTTGCCCTTCTCCCACTCGCAGGTATCCCTGAGCAGTAAATTCAACAGAACTCTATTGGGTTTGTCTTTTGAAAATGCTGTTGGTATTTTCTTCAAAAATTGGCTAAATTTACAGGTGAATAACTAAAGGACAATGGAATTTGTGTTGTCAGGGTCCTTATCTGGAACAACTTAAGACCAGAGCCACCAGAATATGAATTCTGCATTTAGAGCTCTACTTAGGCAGAGGATGGTTCACAGCAGTCTAATTTTCTTTGACAAAAGCCATTCTCAATATTTTTGTCTTCTTCCATACCCCACAGAGTTTATTCATACTGTTCTACATATCAAGTAATACATTTAAGTTTGTTTATCCTGACTTTGGGAGTCATTTGGTTTAAGGCTTTGGGAAGCAAGTAAGATATCTTATTATAATGATTCTCCTGAATCTTGGAAAGCGAGTTCCTGTCTTACCAATTTTCATTTTTAAAAATGCATTTAAATAATCTCTGGAAGGAAGACTGCAACATCCCAATTACTGAATAATTGGGATTCAGCAGACAACTATTTATGGTTTATTAAAATAAGAATAAGATCAAGTCTTTCAATACAGGATGATCTGCAGTAATGTTTTAATCTTTGTAAAATAGTAATAATAGAAAGCTAAATTATACAGCATTTCTTTTATTGGTTTTCTTTTCAATTAGTGTGTTGAAAAAGTTTATTTTCTCTTATTACATGATTCTTTTGAATTGTTGCTAAATATGGTATGCATCCAACTGCAATGTATTATCTCTATTGTATTTTGGATTGAATATAAATCTATTTCTTACTTCCACCTTCCCACTCTCCATTCTTAATATGATTTGTTGTCACAATATAATTTGCAAAGATAGGGAACAACCTCACGACACAAGCTTACACTGCCCTTCATCAAGTATTTCAAGAAGATACATCAAGAACATAGCTAAGATGCAGTTGTCAAATAGCTGCGCATGGCCTGAGCATTACTAAAAAATTCAAGGAAAGTAAAAGTTTCTCTTGGACTTAGAATTAAATTGAAACAGATCAAGAATCTTCACAATCAAAGCTGTATGAGATCAAAGAGCAGCCTGATGTCAAAGTGACTTTATGATCTCCAACCAAGAGCAGGGCAAACCTGAAAGGATAAGTTATCTATGTCTATGGTGAATATTGTTAAGTTTTATTCGTGTATCCCGTTTGAGCATGATAACTGCTAAACATACAAAAGGGATTGTTTGCATTGCCATGTCATAGACAAAGTGTTCAAGAATGAAACAGAATATATGTTACACACCTATATTTTCCTCAGCTAACTATTCAGTATTATAACTCAGTTTTGTGACTATAACATATTTGCTGGGTGAAAAAAAGCAACTATATAATGATTGTAGGATATTTTTAAACTTTAAAATTGCTGTGGGAGCCCAACACAGGAATGAAATATATGAATATTTTGATTACTTCTTTATCAAAGAAAGGAAGAAGAGAAAGAAGAGTCAAATATACCTACAGTAAAATAATTTATAACAGAAAATAGTTATTGGAACCACTGGAGGTTTGTGACTAATTTAATCTGTGGTAAAGTTATAGTGGTCTAAAACAAAATACGTTAGGCGAAACAGAATAAAAAAAAATATTGAAGGGGCAGAACAGGATAGAGTTAACAAAGCATTTGATGAAGGAAAAGCAATTAGATATTATCTAGTTTTTCACTGAAAAGCTGAAACATGTCAAAATACTCCGATATTATGAAATAAATCATATTTCTGCTATGTTATCTGCTAACCTAATGTTATAATTTCAAAAAAACCACATTCCTTCTTATATTTTGTACCATTTGTATTTACAAGCAAAAAGTTTATACATGTTAATACCTTCTTTTTTTGTCAAATAGCCTCATTTTTCTGCTTGACTGCAGCATTTTTTTCAGAGAAAAAAAGCTAAAACAAGGATTCATACCCTAGACCTGACCCTATCTGGCTGCTTTCAGCCTCATCTTTGATTAAAAATTCTTAGTGAAGCCAGGAAGGAAACTGCATATATTTTCAATCGTGGGTATGGTTTTCAATTAGACTTGCTAAAAATCCCCAACAAAACTTTTATCATAGTCAGGACTACACACAGAAGGAACAATCAAGTTAGCAATACAGGCCATTTCCATGAGAAGAAAATATGAGCTTAGAGATTCACAACAGGGAAACGCTAGGGCAAATTATGATGTGTGGATTATGAAGGTGCACTGACATTGTTTCCTCTGACAGGAAGGTCCAAGAACAAAAGATGACAGTGTGTTATGATGGGTCTTTTTTTAAAAAAAAAAAACCATCCTTATTTGTATTAAAATTATATGCCCATGAGAGTAAAACATAAAATGAGAGTTTATATTGCTTCTTAAATATACTCATTAGCCGGAGTAAAATAGAAAAGGAAAAAACAGACACAATAACATTGGCAAAAACATTATTATATACAGTTATAGAAATTCAAATAGATTTAATGCACTTTTACACAATGGCTTTCAGGCAGCTGGAAACCAACTCTGAATCTGTCTGACTGTATGATGTCAAAAGACTTGAAATCCAAGACAATGTTTTTCTAGTAGTGATTTTTCTTGTACATCTCTGATACTGATCTGTTTGAAATCAAAGCAAGGCTCGCTTCCCCCCACCCCCACCCCCCGCTCTCCGACCCTTGCACGGAGCTTGTGTCTCTAGTGACAAAGGTCCAGAAAGTGAGTTTAACTTTTTCCCTTCGTAGAGATTCAGTAACTTGTTCTTGAAAACTGAAACAGACACTTCTCTCTTCCTCTCCATTATTCCGTCACAATGGATGGAGATATTATGGGAAGTGCCTGTCTGCAAAAGTATTGATATACTGTCATTTCCTCTACAGAGGCTTTTCAGTGCAGCAAAGAAAAAAAAACATCAAGACAACTTGGATATGTCTAGCTTTCTTTTTCTTTTTACAGTCTCCCTCAAATAACTGCCCATCAAAACAACCAGGACAGGGGAATGACAGAATTCCCTTACAATATGTGCTTTCTGGTATGAGAGGGTATGCTATCCTAGGATCTATCCTAGTAATAACATTTAGACATATATACTTGTAAAGTCACTTCATAGAGCCTTACAGGCATCTCTAAGAGGTTTACAGAGTTGGCATATTTTCCCCAACAATCAGAGTCCCTGTGTTACTGATTTCAGAAGGATGGAAGACTAAGTCAACCTTGAGCTGGTCAGAATCAAACTCCTGACAATGAGCAATGAGTTAGCCTACAATATTGCATTCTAACCACTGTGCTATGAAAGCTCAAAGGCAGGAAACAGTTAAAGTGATTTCAGGACCTGCTTCAAAATGGCTTGGGAAGATTAGGAAATGAAAACAAGCCCCTAAATAATGTTATGGTTACAAATCAAAGTTTAAAATACAGTTGGCGGAATGAACTCTTCAAAAATATTCAGAAAATGAGGGTTTCTCCCCCACCAACTCCATGAATCGTTGAATAATGACTACTGGCTACTGTCACAGCCCATATTTTCTCATTTGAATTCTGATTTCAATATATATCATGCTTCAAAAATCAATATGATGACCCAGGCTCTGCCAAAATACTCAACCAGAAAGGTAGAACAAAGGTAGCAATGGAAATGAATATAAATAGAAATTGCTACATGCAAATGGAAATAATCTTGGAATAGTTTTCCCTTGAGTAAGATAAACAACAAGAAGCTGCAAGAATGAAGAAACACTTAGCATTGCCTGTTGAATTATACATAGAATATTGCTAAATTTATCCTGCTTTTAGTATGCAAATAGGCACATATATCCACAAACACACACACACATTTACTATCCATTGAGATAAGAGAGCATTTTAAATACCTGCTGATCAAGTTAATACAAATGTTATAGAGTATTATAATATGTTACTCTGATTTCATGTTGGGAAACTGCTTACAAAATGAGTGTAGCAAGATTTCCATGCAGTTTTTATGACCAAATTATGTAACTTCAACATAGATAAAAGGTCTGTGAACGAGCTTATCAGACTTTTTTTCAACTGCTGGTAATTAACTGTGCAATTTCCATTTTACATTGTAAATCTGTGCAATCATACAATGCGGATGATTGTGTGATATATTTTGCAGTGGCATACAAGTCCTGCTTCAACAGTTTTATATCTTAGGGCATAATTAACTATTACACTGCATATAGTTCACTGCCAAAGTGAACAATTTCTAATTGAAAGAAGCATTGAAATTGAATTTGTTGTTGTTCATTCTTGGATTTTTAAAATGTTGGTCTTTGAGACTTTGTGACGGTGCATTGTTTTACGACTTCAGTCAACAACTTTTTCACTGTATTTCTGCCCCATTCAGGAAAGGCCCAATCTCACTGGGATCATGGTGAAATAATGGTTTGTGTACTCTAAGAATGCTCACAATGAGATACTAAAAAATGTACATGTTAATCAACGGGTCAAGGCATCAGGCAATGGTATAGCCATAGAATGGCCAGCTGGGAGCCAATATTTTCTTTTTGATTCAGAGATGATGGGCTCCAATCAGGATGAAATGCCAAAAAAGGATTCTATTAAATAAATGGGAGAATTACAAAGATGAAAGCTAAAACCAGATTGCCAGATGCCCAGAAATGGTAACAGACAAACCCATTGAGTCCAGCTGTTGTGCAGCACAATTATTCTTGGGACACTAAATCTAAGATTCATCATCTGAGGGCTTTTATATTTTCTTAAGGAACAGGGAGTATAAACAGTAACATCTAAAAACGATTTAGCAGCACATTTTATTAGTGATGTGGTCACAACTTCAGATAATCACAACTTTAGGCAGTCGAACATCTACCAAACATACTTCAAATAAGATATCATGTTATGTTGTTCTTGCCAAATTACTCTAATGGAATAGGTTTAATTTGTCAAGAAATAGCTATGATGATGAATAGATCCAATCACAAATTGATTTTTCAAAATATGCTTCATTCTCTAGTCTCCTTCTCCAATTAAGCTTTATCTTTTTTCCCCCATGGACAACTTAGTGTTTTCCTAAACTAAGCACTAGGTTGCAACTATCTGCCATTTTTATATTTTAAAATATGCCTGGTAGGATTTTTTTGCAACATGACTGGTTCACATGTATTTATTTTAATTAAAATATTCTATACAAGATTAAATTTGTGTCAAGAGGGCAGAATTCTAAGTCAGACATATTGCCTGACTTAGAACTTCATACATAAAACTTCGCAACTATGGAAGAATCACATGCTATTTTATTAAAGAGATCCTGTTGGTTTTGCTTTTATAGCATGTTTTCCATTCTATTTCAGTGTATTGAAGACAGTCTGTGAACCAAAGATCTTAATCTTATTTACATAGAAAAAAGTGGGTATATGTAAGTTTACTCAATCACATCATCATAGTAGGTTTTCTCTGTGAAATCTGTGGAATAATTCTAATTCCATCTTCTGAAGCACACCTGCAAGTATTTTCAAGGCACTGCATATTTATGTATATAATTACTTGAATGCTATTAATTTCAAATATATCATATCATATTTATTTGGTGCTTTATTTTTAACAGAGAAAAGCGGGACATAAAACAGGCAAGTATTTACATTTCTGGCAGTAAAAGTATATGTCTGCTATGTCACTTTGTATATATAGATAGACAAGAAATAAATTAACTATTGTGAATATTTAAACATGGTGTTGCTGTAGAAAGAAAGAAAGAAAGAAAGAAAGAAAGAAAGAAAGAAAGAAAGAAAGAAAGAAAGAAAGAAAGAAAGAAGAAAAGGGAAGAAAGAAAGAAAGAAAGAAAGAAAGAAAGAAAGAAAGAAAGAAAGAAAGAGTGTGGGAGGAGATATAAATTGATTTATAAATTTATTTATAACATTTATTTTTATATTGCATCAAACAAATCCTTTCACTTACCAGTATCTTTAACAGGAAACTAGAATTAGAATACAAATTAGATTTAGATTTAGAATTTGAATCTGGAAGGGACCTTGGAGGTCTTCTAGTCCAGCCCCCTGCTCAAGCAGGAGAACCTATACCATTTCAGATAAGTGACTGTCTAGTCTCCTCTTAAAAACCTCCAATGATGGAGTGCCCATGATCTTTGAAGGCAAACTGTTCTCCTGGTTAATCATCCTCATTGTTAGGAAGGTTCTGGTTAATTTCAGGTTGCTTCTTTCTTTGATTAGTTTCCGACCAATCTGGTAGTCCTGCTTTGAGATACTTTGAAACCTCCTCCCAGAGGGCAGCAACAGAAACAGACCATGAAGTGGGTGTGTGGGTTCTCTAACAATGCTTTGAGCTCTAAGCACATAGTGCTTATAAGCAGTATCCTGAATAATGGGGGAATGCTAGGGGGGAAATGAAAGTTATAAAAGTCAAGGTGCATCTCCAAGAAGGCATTTCAAGGTTGCCTCACTATGAGAATAATGCAGCTGCAAACCAGCCTACAACCAGAGTGATCATTCAAAAGCATCTTCTTGGACATTGATTGTACAATGAGGGGGTTAGCAATGGGAAGTGGCTAAGGAGAGAAACATTTTCACTTGGGGAATTTGGCTTCAGTAAACCATAACTTTATCAACCTGATAGTATTAAGGATCATTTTTACTTGGAAGCTCAAGCTGAAGCAGATCTGACAACCTCTTTTATAGATGATGGGAACATCTATTCATCCACAGATGAGACTGTCCAAAGTACATAATCAAATGTATTAAAACTTCAGTGCATTAACTATTTTAGTTTCACAGTCATCAGTGTTGCCTTATTTAAATGTAGTGGACAAACAGCCTTAATCTGTTAATCTTTTCTGATTATTTAGAATAGGTGTAGATTGTTTTAGTTCTATAGTGTCTAGTCTCCCTGTCTCTTTTGAGGTAAGACAAAGGGCAAAAAAAAATGTCTAAATAGTCCTCATTCATGGGTGTTGATGAGAACCCACAGTTGCTAGAAGCAATATGCATGGAATGTGTATGAAATTTGTCAATCATAGAAATTTCCCATTGAATTAATTTCCCTTTCCAACTAGACATTGAGGAGGGAAAGAATAGAAATGACTGCTCCTTTGGTCTCACTAGGAAATCTGCAACCAGGTTATCCTGAAGCAATAACTTGCCAATGGAAATTATTGAACAAGTTATTTCATAGCTTACATGAACATATAGGAAGGGATAAAATGAACAGAAGCAAGGAAAGAAAGAATGACCCAAAGTCAATACCATGACTCTCGCTGTGTTCTTTTTGGACTATATCTACTGTCCAAGTAATCACGAGGGCATTGTTCAGATGTTAGCAATTTTTATCATGTCATTTTTAGTACCTCTTTATTTGGTGTGTGTGTGTGTGTGTGTGTGTGTGTGTGTGTGTGTGTGACAGAGAGAGAGAGAGAGAGAGAGAGAGAGAGAGAGAGAGAGAGAGAGAGAATAGTGTCATCTATTGTAAAATACATAGCCTACATAAATCTTTGCCTGCTTTAAACAAATCCAAATAATTAAATATTAGTAATCTCTATTTGTCCATTATTCATTTATTTATATTAACTGAACATTTTTGAAGTAGTTATATAGTAATTTGCCTTCTGCATACATCCTTTTAATAAGTAATACCATCAATAATTTTATTGTGTTCTTTTTTTCCGTTCTATTGATTATAAAATAACACCTACTATCACCACCCAAAAACCAATTTGCCCACATTATTCATGTAATTAAAACTGCAGTAGTTTTTGTAGGTTTTGTAAGTCCTTCAGATCAATTTCAACTACTAGCTTTCAAATGAACTTCTTGGTATAATTAATTGACATAAATATCAATGGCTATTAGCCTTCAGTCTACTACAAATGACCAATTTACCCTACTTTGAATTCACTGATCTTTACTTATCCTGAGCAATTAGAAAATTATGCTGTGCCCAACAGGCCAAATTCTTGGTTGCTATTTATTTATTTATTTGTTTGTTTGGTGTTGGTTTGTTTGTTTGTTAGCTCAGGCTTTGCATTACTCTGCAAAGATTCCATAATAACTAGTACATTGTGAACTATTCTGCTTGGTTGGCAGCCATTTTTTTTTAGAATGGAACTTTTTATTCTAGCCTAGTATGGAAGATAAATCTAATGCCAAAGAGAAGATAGTAAAAAAAGTTTGGTTTCTGATATGTAACCTCAATTCACTTTGTGAAATTATAGGTACACAACTATCACATTTCACCCACTAGTTACAATTTAATATATTCAGATGATAACACTGAACTTCCACCCTTCTTTTGTAGTAAAATCACAAAGAGAAGTTTGGAAGCTTTCACTTTTCACTTCTATCAGAAATCTGACAATTATCAAATAGATGTTCCCAATTAAAAAATAATTTTCATAGGAGCAAAATTACACATTTTAATTAAATATGACATTTTGTCTGAAAATTTGAATCCATAATATAGAGTTAATTGTGATTCATTTTCAAAATACTTTTGTTTGAAATATTCTAATTAATCTAGAGTACTCTGGAATTGCTATTGAGAAGAGTAAGGCTCTCTTCTTGTATACAAAGTATGGGAAAAACAGGAAATGTCATTTTTATGCTTCTTTTCATGTATGAACAAAAATAATTTTAGGTTAAAAATGTTAAATATGCAACACAGAAACTGCCACATGAGCATTTGAACAATGTCCTTTCAAATATAATTCTTTAAAATATTTTCAAAATAAAAGCATAATGATTGGTGGTATATTTTATGATTAAGTGATCACATAAACTATTCAAATGTTGGTAATTGATTTTAATTATCATCATCAATCATTCTATTTTAAGTAAATAACTGGTCTTCTATTTTCCTTTTTATGTCCATTTCACATTATCCTGCTCCTCTATCAAAATTAGGTATGTAACAAACCTGGGGCACTTTCCTATTTTTCACTCCATCTGAAAATATGCTGGAATTGACCAATCAGATTAGACAGAATAGTGTTAAATCATGGTACAACCCTAATAAAAATGTAAGTGCTTCTTCTACCAATCGGGAAAGTTTGACATCTTCAGCAAAATTAGAAAGCTGCAGTTCAGGTCTTCTGGTACTGAGACAATTATGAGCTATGGCTCTTTTGGATCAGCTCACTCTCCTACCTAAACTACGGAAAGGTCACTCAAAGATTTCTTATACAGCTGCTGCCTGTTGAGTCCCTCTGCAGATGAGGCAAAGCAGCCTTTTATAAAGGAGCCATTTAAGCTCTCCCAAGTGCACCATGTATATTATTATTTTTTGGAAAGAGAACAGTGAGATCTGCTGGGGATGGGCTGGGAGTGATGTCTTTCCTTCCCAGAAGAGAGCTACTGCATACTAATTGAAGACATTTATTTGACCTAGGATTTGGCTCTGAACTAATATTTGTGAATATAATAGCTGTTGAATATCTCAAAGTTTCCACTGCCAAAGGAGATCCCTGCAGCTTTGTTTTCAGGAAAAAGAAGCCAACCTATCTTGGAAAGGTGGCTTTGGAGATTCAGATCCATCTGCTGTAATCATGAGCACAAGCTGCTTGCTTGGCTCCAGATTATTCAAGCTTCTTTCTTCTTTCTCCAAACCATAGGTAATTAAGGCATTGAGTAAGGGAATGTGTGCTTTTTAATTGAGGAGAGATTAAATTCCTAAGGAATTCACTCACACTAGTAATACTATTACTAAATTTGCAGATGATACAACAGTGGTGGGACTCATCTCAGGTGGGGGGATGAGTCTGGCTATCAAGATGAGGTGGACCGGTTGCTTTCGTGGTGTGGAGACAATAACTTGGTCATTAACACCAATAAGACCAAGGAGCTTATAGTGGACTGTAGAAGGAATAGATCAGACAACCAGCCCTTGCTTATCAATGGAGATGGAGTGGAGCAAGTAGACAGTTTTACGTTTCTGGGTGTTATCATAAAAGAGGACCTGACCTAGGGCACTCACATTGCAGCACAGGTCAAAAGGACCCAGTAGAGATTATAGTACCTGAGATTTCTCAGGAAACAACTGAATGAAAAACTGATGGTGACCTTCTACTGCTGCTCCATAGAGAGTATTTTAACTTACTGCACCTGTGTATGGTTTGCCAATTGCATAGCGGCAGATAGGACAGCACTCCAGAGAGTTAACATCAGTGGTGGGTTCCTGATCCTGTTCCAACCGTAACGGTTGGAATGGGCCCGGTGGCATCCACATGGACGCGCACAGCACACATCTTAGCGCCTCTGTGAGCCTCCACGATGCTCCAGCTGCTCAGCAGAGCAACGCACAAGCGCTATACGTGCCATGGCCGTGCACGGAAGCACCAAAGACTTAAAAGACTGGTAAGGAGCTCAGGTGGGCAGGTGGGCCCTCCAGAGCACTGTACCAGAATGGTATCCGGTACTCTGGGAGCACCTGTAACCCAACACTGGTTAACATCATTGCCCAGAGGATCATTGGTTGCCCTCTCCCCTCTTTGGAAGAGCTTTATAGCTCCTGCTGCCTTAAGAAAGTTCAAAACATTCTGAAAGATCCATCTCATTCTGGGTACCCCTTTTTTGAACTATTACCATCTGGCCGATGGTACAGGATAATAAAAACAAGGACAAATATGCTGAAAAACAGCTTCTATTCCCAGACAATAACTATATTGAATTCTACTGTATAGTGCAATATTAATGGAATATCGGGCTTTCATTTCAATTGTATAGAATGTGAAGGATGTGTGTTTGTGTTTTATTTTTATAGTTATAATGTACACTGAAGATGGCATATACTTTTGTTGCATGAGGTGCAATGACAGTAAAGTACAGTACAGTACAGTAAATACCTTTATCTTTTACTTAGACCTTGGCTAATGAGTACACTTTTTATATGGAACTATACAATTGTTCACTCATCTGAGACTGAATGTTAAAAAGAAAAAAGGAATAACTACCCTTTTAAGATACACATAGCCCAAACTTTTTTATGGATGAGAAGGCTGCTTGAATCCACAGAAAAAGTGTATAAAATCATCAGTCCATCAACTTCATTCAAGCATCAACTGGCTTAATAAAAATCTCACTTATTATAAATCAGTTGTTTCCTTTCTCTAGGGATTGGTATTGTAATAAATGCTTGGAATTTTTCTACATCCTTATCCATCCAACTTTAGTGCTCAGGTAAATTGGTGAAAATTTTATAGTACAATCTGGTGTATTTCAGTTCAAAACTAAAAGCTAGTGAAGTTTATTCCATCCAAAGTAATTTAAAAATAGCTAAAGTCAATCTATGCTTGGAACACAGGCATTGTTCCCTGGCTTGCCTCATCTCCCTCACTTTGTGGCATTTCTTCCTGTGGTTTTCCCATTTATTACCAGAGATTCAGTGTCCTTCTAATCCACTGAACGATTATTCACAAATTCCCCATACAAAGGCTGCATATAGGTCTGGATGAATTTGTCTAATTTACTTTTTTTTATAACATTTGCATTTCATCAAGGCAATTTTCCTCATTCCAATTTCAACATCAGCTTTCAACTGATCCTTTGAAAGGTTTACAGACATTTTTAATCACAGATTTAGATATTCCCCCAAAATATGCATTAATATGTATATTTTGAATTGGGGTTTTGCATATTGTCCCATTCTCCTATCATTCAGACTGGAGACAGATACGTACACACCCTGGTAAAACATTCAATCTGCGGCACTTTGTTAAAGAAGCTAGCACTCTATTGACCTAATAATATCCACAGTAATAGAAAATGCAGAGAAATTTGCTTCCCACCCACACTATCCCATATTATTACATTTTACCAGAGCAGTTACATCCAATTATATGCTTTTTGAAAACATTTTTAAACTTTTTTTGGCTGCCAAGGACATCAAACAGCAATGGTGGATTATTACCATGATCCTGGGTGGCCTGCAAATTCAGGTGTGCAAACAGTTCCTAATAAACACATTAAAATGGTGGGGTGACATTATTTCCCTCAGTTAAATAACAGATTGAATACAATAATTAGATTTCAGCACACAAGCAACAGCTCTTTGAAATGTAGCCTAGTTTCAGCCCATGGTGACATCTGAGTTTAATTTCTTCAGTTAGTTACTGTTCTTTCTTTCCTTCCCTTTTATTCCTATCAGAAAGTACCTCTTCCCTGCTGTGTGTTATTTTTAAAGAAAATGAAATATTCCCTAATTCTTAGCACATTTATTCTTCCTAAAGCTACAAAACACAATGCTTATTTTCACAGATTTCTCTCATAAATACATGGATTTTATTTTCATGTGTTTATCAGTCATTCTGAACCTGCCGACTTTAAATGCAAGTACAGACTTACAACAGTTCATTTAGTACCATTCGCCGTTACAGTGGCCCTTTGAAAAATGTGGCCATTTTTCAGTTTTTCAGCTTTGCAGCATCCCCGTTGTCATGTGATCCAAATTCAGATGCTTAACAACTGATTCATATTTATGACCATTGCTGTTTCCCAAGGTCATGTGATTATCTTTTCCAACTGCTGCCAAGCAAAGTCAGCGGGGAAGCCAGATTCACTTAGTCCCACTGGGTTGCTAACTTATCAACTGCAGCAATTCATTTAACAACTGTGTCAAGAAAGGTTGTAAAATGGAGAAAAACTCATTTAACAAATGTCTCACTTAACAACAGAAATTTTGGGCTCAGTTGTGGTTGTAAGTAGAGGACCACCTGCATATATGCCTGTTTCATTTTACCCATCTAATGGTGAGCCTTAGCTGAAAAGAAGAGTCACCAATTGTGTAAGACTGCTTTTAAAAGTTCCTGGAGTCAAAGTATATGTAAACTTTGCCTCGCTCATTAGTCATTTGATTTAATGCACTCACCTTTCTGTTTGTCAATGTTGGAGCAAATGCATATCAAATCATACGAATAACATTGACATGAAGACAGAGAAGCTAAAGAACCCTAAGACATCAGTCAAGAAACTGTTCAAGAGGGAAAAAAATGATAACTTGATATCGGAAACAAATAAGGATGGATGGTACCAATTTAAATGTCTTAAGTTGTGGCAAATGTGAGGCTGTATTAATAAGCAAGCATTGTTGCCTGTTATTAAGGTCTCAAAGTCAACACTCAAATGTACTCATATCATGGCTTCTATGAATTTGAGATGTTAATTCCTGAACATTTAGGACATTAAAGGTCATAACAAATTTTTAATTCCCTCCAATATACAGGTAAATGTAAATTGTATTGAATCAAGGTGATGGAGCTAGGCAGTGCCTAGGAAAAACTTAAAAGCAAATTGCCAACAATTATTAACTCAAAGCAATGAAATCACTGTCTAATTACTATATAATCAGTATGCCAAAGTTGGTTATTTTGATTTGAAAGAAATCAATTTAGCTAATTGAGTAACAAAAGGTAATCCCTCCATTAATATGTGAGCTGCATTCACTACCAAATCTCTGAGATTCCTCCCCCCAGCTTTACATGTGAACTATTAAAAGTGTATTTATAAGAAAATATGCATAGCAAATTGAATTGTCAAGAGAGGAAAGAATGTCAGGAACCTGTAGCTCAGTATACCAAATTGTTTATATTCACCAATTATATCTCAATAGGGCTAACATGCTGATCCAGGGATAAAAAACAAGAAGGTCACACATATAAATTTACCAAAAACATCCCAACCAACATACCCATTTACTCAATGTCTACCTTCCCCCTTACTTTTTCAACATAGTAAGCCAAGAGTATAGAATAGAGTAGAGTAGAGTAGAGTAGAGTAGGGTAGGGTAGGGTAGGGTAGGGTAGGGTAGGATAGGATAGGATAGGATAGGATAGGATTTCTTTATTGGCCAAGTGTGATTAGACACATAAGGAATTTGTCTCCTGTGCATAAGCTCTCAATGTACATACAACAATAGTGATAGATCAGATATAAACTCTGGTTCTATCTTTCCTCAAGGCTTCCCAAACAAACTGCCAAGGTTTCATAGGGAATTCAGTATATAGTGCATTACTGTATTCATGCTAATAAAATTATGTTGTATCTTTAAAATGATTTGGATCGGTTTATGGAAGCCACAAAACAATTTTCAGGTGATGATCACTTGTAAGAGATTTTTATTTCCCGCAGACAGCCAAGTAAACTATAGGGTTGACGTTTATAGCTTCAACCATAAAGAGTAGCAAAAAATGCATTTCAAAACTCTCCTCAACATTCCTTGCATCAATAAAACATGTTGATAGAAGGAGACGCACCATCCCAAATTGCTATTGACATAACTTCTTCCACCCTCCGAACATGCTCTCAATCAGTTTTCTCCTCAACTGGCCAATAGTCTAGTAAACAAAATCATGTTCTTGTGTCCTGAGATGCACTTTATCTGCACTCAATACAAACAGAAAATAGCATACATTGCTAATGCTGTCTTCCCACCCCAATTCAATCTTTAATACATTGAATACTACTGGTGATTTGCAGGACACTTCTGAATAGTTGCTATGAGGGGAATCTTCCCTACTGCAAAGGCATTGAAAGCTTCTCATATGCTGTGATTTATTTATTTATATACCTCTCCTCTCCCTGATGAGGTGACTCTAGGTGGATTACAGATTATAAACAAGATAAATAGAAAAACAATTAAAAATTTAAAATTATGTAAATTAAAAATTGTAAACTATGGGAAAAAAAACGTAACCAAAAGAAGGAACGTTACAGGGATGAGGTCCTCTTACCCTATCAACCACTTCTAGTACTGAGCACATGCTTAGGCCCCCAAGTGAGCCAGAAAAATTCAAGCTTTAATACTCTTCATAAAGATCAAAAGGGTGGGAGTAATTCCACAGGATCGGGGCCACAACAGAAAAAGGCTATTTTTCTTGACTCCACCAACTGGAATTCCTTAAGTTTTATTCTGATTTTATTCTAATCAATTATTCAAGATTTGTGTCTGAGTCTGTGTGTGTATGTGTATGTGTATATAGCCCCCCTCTGTCTCTCTGTCTCTCTATCTCTCTCTGTCTCTCTCTGTCTCTCTCTGTCTCTCTCTGTCTCTATCTCTATCTCTGTCTGTCTCTGTCTGTGTCTGTCTCTGTCTGTGTCTCTCTCTCTCTCATACACACACACACACACACACACACACGAGAGAGAGGGGGGGTCGGACACACCAGGGGTGAAATCCTCCTGGTTCAGCCCAGTTCAGCCAAACCAGTAGGGACGATTGTCAATGGTTCTGTGAACCAGTGGTAAAAAAAGGTTCCAAGGATCGCATAGATCAGCTGTCAGCCATGCAATCATCGGAAGCTTTCCCCCCCCTTTTTTAAAAGCATTTTTTCCTGCCAGTTCAGGTGAATAAGCAGGAAAATAATGCTTTAAAAAGTGAAAAAAAAGTTGGCCATGCCCACCCAGTCACAGTGACCCACCACCATCAAGACCCACCCACAGAACCGGTGGCAAAATTTAGATGTTACCACTGGGGGACACCCAATACTCTTGGCTTAGATTGTAAAGAAATATAGAAAACTGAGCTGCTTCTACCATTAGTGGAACAAAGGTACTATTTGAGGTAATATAGCTTGGAATAAATTTAGACATTCTGGATTAAATTAACATGAGAAATAAAGTAAATCAAAACAAAATGTGACTGTTCCCATTTTGAAGTGTACCATTGAAATTTATCTGTATCCTTAAGAATGAAAGCAAAATTCAGCCTCTTTTATTACAATGTAAACATGTCAGGTGTGAAAAAGTAGGTCTAACTGATTTGTTGCTAAAAGCATATGCACAGGTATCTTCTCAACTGTTAGCACCTGGTTAGAGTTAGATAAGGGTCAATGGCAATCAAAGTGGGTTGGACATAGTTCATTTGTGACTATATAACAACTCTTTCAGGGGTGGGTTCCAGCTGCTGCTACTGCCCATTCGCTCAGGGACATGCTGTGTGCATGCGCTTGATGTGCGCTACACATACATGTAGAGCACTAAAAATATTGCTTCTGCGCATGTGCAGAAGAAAAAAGCAAGATGGTGCCGCCTATGGTGCTGCCTATGGTGCCGCCAAGAGAACCGGTTCGGGTATGGCAGGCTGAGTTACTACCTACTCAGTAGTAACTCAGCTACTGTTCGAACCAGTCCCAACCAGTAGGAACCCACCTCTGAACTCTTCGCTGATTCCTCTTTTTACCCTCTCCCTGGTTGGGCCTTTTTCTACCTTAAACCAATGTTGAAATCATCCCTCAACTTTGCACATATTTTTCCTATGTTTTTAAGGTCTAAGCAATATATATATATATATATATATATATGTACATATGAATATAATATAGTAATTTGGATGGCAAAATAGGAACATTAGAAAAGTCTGTGGAAAAACACAGATTTTATAAGTAGATATTTTTATTGATCAAACTTATTTGCCACCCATCTTGTGATTCAGACAACTCTAGAAATACTACAGTGTATTTAACATTAAATTTACATTCATTCTTAATTTCATTGGTGACACTGATAAGACTTATAATTCTACATTATATATTCCTTTCGAAGCACACAGAAGTTGTCATAAAATCCTTCAGGATTAAACAGATAAAAAATTAAACTTGACTCCAACATTAACAATGTCATGGCCCAGGACTCAGTCTCGAGTTCTGACAAAGCTTGGTAGCGAGATGGGCGGCATACAAATTTAATAAATAAATAAAGCTTCTCCGGCCGAACCTGTGGTGAGTTACCCTCAGGAGACATCAAGCCAGGAATCATCTGAGATTGATCAAACACAGGCACTAAGAGAAAAGCTGGAGCAGTCAGATGATGAGACATAGCCCTCAAGGCATCAGGACTCTGGAGGTAAAGTGGAAAACAGGACAAAGACATTCAATGAGACTCCTTGCTAAGCAAGGGATACATTGAAGATGCTGCCTGATTTAAATGGCAGTCGTAATTTCAAATGAGTCTTCACTGGTTTCCATGTGTCTGATGCAATTTTAGATTCCATTTTTGTCTGAGGACCATGGTATATCATTGATTTTTCCACTATGCACAATATATGCAGACTAATTAATTTAGCATCAAAGTATCTCATGAAACTGTCAATAAACTTTGCTAAAGGTTTAGGGTGTTTTTTTTCTCTGTACACCAAAGTGACTATTTTTAGGAAAGTCAAGTGGCTTTTGTTTTTAATCACAAGGCATTAAACCACAGGCATTAAACTCGCGACCTCATGTTGCCATCACGTGACTTTTGCGGCATTTTTCCCATTTGCAGAGCTGGGGTGGGTGTGGTCTTCATGTGACACGTCCGGCCCATGGGCTGCCAGTTTGACACTCCTGCGTTAAACTGAACTCCCTAAAGGCCTTCTAATCAGCACATTTGTATTTCCAGTGCTGATATCCAATACCAAACTCATTTTGCCTTTGACCCTACCTGCATTCCTATGGTCTGGATTTTTTTTCCCCCCTAGCATTTTTCGCAGCAAGATAATTGGTTATCGGTTGTAATAAACAAGTGATGTAATTAAACATTCTAAATATTAGAAAGTATGAGCTTCAGTACCACTTCAGTGTGTTGGCATGCATGATTATTCTACTACTAAGCTTCCTTTTATGATGTTATCAGAAAGCGTTGTGAAATTGACTGTGATCACTCATATGATAACTGTGTTATTACAGTTTGCCACCAAGTATAATTGCATTCACTGCCACAATGTAGCTTGACTTTGCATATAAGTCATGCTACCAATGACAAGCAAATATACAATTTTAGCAAAGCTCTTTCAAAGAGAAAAAATGCACCATACAAAGCAGAGCATTGAGAAAGGGAAATGAAGCAGTTGCAATCAAGATGTTCCAACGAGTTATAAAAAGTTTCATTTTGTTTCAAATTTACCAACCTTGAGGAAGAAATTCACCCATCGTGTAGTAATCAAAAACCAAAATCAAAACCAAACAGATTATAAATGTGTGAAGAACACAGGCTGGTTTACATTTTCTCCTGATGTGCAGGCATATCTACCCAAAAAGAAACACATGGAGATAGCCTTGCAATGCTTTGGGATGACAATATCTGAAAACTGGATGTGCAATGTACAGTATATGCCCACCAGAGCATTAAGGTCAACATCTGGAACTACCCTTCCTAATCTGGTAGTAAGATTCATAAGTGTAGAATATTTTAGAGGTAATGTTTTCAGCAGTAGTCCTACAATCTGTCCCCAAGGAAATGCATAGCAACTCCTACATAACTATCCTTTTATCTTTATTGTAATGGTCTTAGAATTCCAATGACTTTTAGGGCTGGATTTAAATTTGTTTCCTCAAAAGCCCAACTCTGTTCAGTTATGGGTCTTGACTTTGGCTTCTCACTACTACCTGTCTGTTACCCCATCCCTTGGTAAAATGGCACATCCAGTTCAGAGGTAGTATTCAGCCGGTTCTCTCTGGTTCGGGTGAACCCGTAGCAGCGGCTGCAGGAGGCTCCGTCTACCTGCCCTGACGTAATGTGTGAGCACTGTGCATGTGCAGAAAGCGGTATGTATGTGCAAACGTCGCGTGTGCGAGCGAAGCAAGCATGCACTCACATTTGCGAACTTGTAGGGAAGGTAAGTGAATCCAACTGATATGAATTTGGGATCCAACTTGGAATTTGGCACTTATTTCTAGCTTAATGCCTGCTATTCTGTTAAATGACCCCATGCCTCTGTCCTCTTTTCTTTCAGTGTTCTCTGTTAATGACTGTGGATTTTCGATCTTTGTGCGTGTACATATGATCATTTTTCTCTGATGATGGTATTTGGATTCAGATTTTACTATGTTAAAAAAAATATAACTCTTAAAATTGGCAGCCAAAATGCTGGCAGTAAAGGAACCAGGCCGTATAATCAATGTCTTCATGTTTTTGTAGTGAAAGCTCACACAACAAATCTTCCACAGTTGAATCTGGGTGACAGATTTGGTACTCTTGGACAGTCTCATTTCATTTTCCATTTGCCAATCAAAAGCTTTCATGTCTATGTAGGCTTTCTCAAAAATATGTTAATTTATATTTTATCTAGTTTTTTTCTATTTTCTCATTCTTTATTGCACTAAAATAAACCTGGACTTCCAAGGTTGGGAAGTCAAATTTTTAGTACCCACTTTAGAGAATAGATTCTACTCATCAGAAAAAGAAATTATTTGATAATAACCATTTGCTATATTTTTCACATCAATCACAATCCACAGCATGATCTTATATGACAGATGGGATTTGTAACTGCAGGGGTCATACATTTTGAGGTATAAAAGCATTTTGTTCATTCTGGTCTACTCTGACCTGGACTGGAGTTATCCTAACATAACACCAAATGCTGTTTTATCTGTGCCCTTTTGTAATAGAGGTTTTTAAACACCATCTATCATTCTACATTCTGCAGAACATAAGACCTTAGCATAATTTTTATAGATCACTACAATTGTTTGTATAAATATGATCAGCATTTATTATTTGGTTTTATGTCTTATATTAATTTTCAGAAAATGTATAGAGGATCCACCCTACTTCTTAAACTGAGGTTTGGCTCAAGATCACAGCTGATAGCAATTCATAGAAAAAATCCTTTAAAAAACTCAGGAACTTTGGAGATGCAGTGGTTAGAATGCAGGTTAATTCTGCTCACAGCCTGGAGTTTGATCCTTTGGGTTCAAGGTTGACTCAGTCTTCCATCCTTCCAATGTTCGTAAAATAAGAGCCTAGATTGTTGGGAGCAATGTGCTGATATTGTAAACCTCCCAGAGAGTGTTGCAAAGCACTATATGTGAGGCTAAGTGCTATTTTTTAAAGGTCCAAGCTCCGGTCCCAAACCAAAATCAGGATGCCACTCACTAGCATTTTCTCAATGGTTTATTTCGGCACACAGTGAGCTCAGTTGAAAGGAGAAGTTCCTTTCAACTTTCATAGGGCTCCCAGTGCAATATGAAGGCTGGAACTGCACCAGTCCTCCATTGAATCAGCCGATTGGTAGGCCCAATCAGCAGCTAATCAGCCTGATGGCAGCCACGATCAGCTGTTCGTCAGCCTTCCTCTGATCAGCTGTTCATTGGATGGCTTGCAGGCAACCACAATCAGCTGAACTTCAGCTGGCTTGCAGTCACTCGGGATCAGCTGTTCGCCAGCTCTGCTCCAGTTTCACTTGCTGCTCACAGCCTCTGTTGCTGGCAGGTCCAGAGGGCTTTGTGAGGATTCAGTCTTCCTACCACCCACCTTCTGTGCTAGGGGTCCCTCCCCCAGGTGTGGCAACTCCAAGACGGCATATGTAGTTGTCGCTGTTTCAGGGGTTGACCCTATTGCTATTTCAATTACTGTTGTCAGTACCTTTAAACAAAATGATCCCATTGATCAAATTATGTTGAAAGTATATCTGCCTGCAGATTGCTGCCTTGTGTTATGCTCCAACAGCAGGGACTCATGGCTTCCCATGCATTAAAGCAGCATTTTTTTCCTTATAGTTAAAAAAAAAAGATTCAAGCTGTAGATTTGTCAGTAGAGCAGCATTAGGAGTTTTGGAGGCACCAATTCCCATACAATTGTGTGGCTGCCTTTATATGAAAATCAAGCGTGGAAAATAAGAGTTATTGTGATCATTTAAATGTTGCTATTTTGCTCTCTTTTGCATAAAATGTTTTCATACCAAAGTAAATGGTTCTAATGTAAATATTCAGAGGCTTAGATTTTCCTGCATTACCCCTAAAATAATGAAGTTATTAATACCAACAAACAAGCTAGTTATGAAAGATTCAGCTATTAGAAATATTATGGCACATAAGAGAACATACAATCCTTTGGGGCACAAGGCCTCAAGATATCATCTCCCCATGAAATCTAGAAAATAGAGATTCCATCTATCTCCAGTCAGTGTTTGTTAATAATCAAATTTATGTGAATCAGTTCTTCACCTTACATCTGTCATCTTAGAACAGTCAGAATTTTAGGAATGATTGGTGAGTATGAGGTCTAAATGCTAGGATCTATAACTTGGTATTAATTTTAAAAGACCGATACTAAGTTTATTTTTAAGTCTGGATAGTATAAAATTACAAGAATAATTACATTTTAAATCAAGGAACAGACTTAGGTAGTTAGAAATTCAAATTCTGTTCTGAGGGTATGCACTCTGGCATACCCTCAGAGCAGAACATAGAAAGGCAATTGGCTAATAAAGGTTATTCAAACCGGTAAAAATTGCAAGTTGGTTAAAGAAAGATATAATAAGTAATCTTCAATATAGATCTTTAATAGAATATTCTTTATGTTAGTTTATGCTCTTTGAAATTTACCTGGGTTATAATATTGGACCTTTGCAAATCACAGATTGTAAATTTAGGGTAAGAAAGGAGGACAGTCTATGAAATCTCTCCTTTTACTAATTGATCTTAATTTATCATGATATATTAGATGCATGCATCACATTCAACAATCCTGACTGATACTGAGATGAGAAATATTGTTATATGGCTAATTTTTGGAAATATCCAGATTTTAAGAGTGACTTCTCTACAACAGAGTCTGAAAGTGAAGATCCTCCTTCTGCCAAAAAAAACATTATCCTGTTTTGTTTTGTTTTTAAACTGGAAAATTAACAATAAGAAAGCATCTTACATGAAATAAATTTATATTTCAGAAGGGGGCAACTGATATAACATGAAAGAGGAACACACATAACATTTTCTTGTTCCAAATCAAATAACTTCAAACAGCAGAACTTTAGAGTTACCATCTGAAAAGTAAGCCCAAACTATTGTAAACGGAGAAAAGTAACTATAAAATGACACAAAGAGTACATTCACCCTTACTAATCTTAAATATAATTGACTAGCTTGTAGCTTTGTCTTGTGGAACTAGCCAGTTTGGTATTATTCAGCGTCTTGAACAAAACCCAGGACATCAGGTTAATTTAGTAAACCACATGATACTTAACCATGTGTTAGCTTTTTTGTCTTTTCAACCAGAGTATTCCAAATGTGTGGCTTTTCCCCCATGAAATAATGGATGACACTTATTCATATCTCATCATTGCACCTACCAAAAAAATGACAGTATAACATCAGCAATCAAATTAAATACAATTAACTTTTTAAAAATAATTTGTGATGTCCTTTCCATGAAAAGCTGGTAGCAATTGACTTTGTAAGGAGGGAAAGAAATATGGTATAATGTAATCTCCCCCTGTCCTCATTCTCTATTGGCTAAGATGTTTTCTCACTGGCTGTTTGTATATCATAGTTGTCTATGGTTAAATTCATAGTATATTTAATAATGCATTTTTCTT
>NC_138552.1:64480756-64533256 GCF_964273705.1 Natrix helvetica
GAGGAGGAGGAGGAGGAGGAGAAGGAGGAGGAGATATGGAACTAATGGGACATATAAATCACCCAAACAAACCCCAAATAAAATCTAGGACATTGATGCCAAGATTTCCAGGAGATTGACTTTGCCTATACAGCTGTACCAAAACACCATCTACACAAACAGCCATTTGAAAAAGCCAGATATTGTATTAAATATTCTCAAGATACCAAATGCTTGAATGGTCAGTTCATAGAAGGAGATTTAAAAAGTGTGGTAATATTGTTCATTTAGCTACCCTCTTTTCTTTGTAGGAGTCAAATTAATGCAGGTAATTGCTTACCTGAAGAAAAAATAGAAGGGCACAGAAGGGGAATTGCCCAGTGAGAAGACAGTCCAGATTAATTTCCTTTAAACTGCTGCCAAAGTGCCTTCATCCAAATAGGGTTTTTAAGATCAGAGTAAAATCTGCATCCACACAGGAAGGAAGAGCTTAAAGATACAGGATAGATAGATTCACTCAGAACAATGATACAAAGGATACCTTATAGGGTGGGAATCTAGTGGGAAAGATGGGTAGGAATTGAAGAAAATACTAAAAATGCAATTGCAAACCATACCTATGAGGAAAAAATAAAATAAAGAATGGCAGAACAAACCAACATATTTTATTTAAAAAAAAAATGTTCTAAGAATAAACAAATGTGGGATAAAAAAGGTCATGACACAAAGGATTCACGTATACTGGTAGTATAGAAATGTAAAGGGGGGGTCAAATTGTTAAAGCAAAAACAAGCTGCATTGAAGAAGAAGAAGACATGCAAAATATTATTGGATCATATATCCCAGGGGTGTTAAACTCGATTTCATTGATCGCTGCATTAGGATTGTGTTTGACCTTGATGGGCTGGGGTGGGTGTGGCCCAGTGGAGGGTTCCGGATCCCATTACAACCGGTACGGTTGGAATGGGCTTGGCGGCATCCACATAGACGCGTGCAGCACGCACATGCATCTTAGTGCCTCCGTGAACCTGCTCAGCTCTGTTTTCAGCCGCCACAGCTTCCTGCAACCCTCTGCCAATGAAAATAGAGCTTGGGGGAGCCTCCCCAAGCTCCATTTTCATTGACAGAGGGTTGCAGTAGGCTGTGGCAGCTGACAACAGAGCTCGGGAGCCCATTTTCATTGGCAGAACCACTGTGGGCCGGTCCTTTGCTGTTTCCACAGTGGCCCCGTGGTCCAGATCTAAGTGCCCTGCAGGCCGGTTCCAGCCCCTGGGCCTTGAGTTTGACGCCCCTGATATATCTGAAGAAAATTTTGGGACAGATGAACAAGATGAATGTTCAATTAGCTATAGATAATTTGCTCATCTGCTTGGAAAGATGAAATACTTCTGAATGGGTTCACATGATGGGATGGAGTGTAAAAGGCACAGAGGCTAGTGTCAAATAATATATTTTTTTTAATCACCAAAGCTGAGTTCACCAACTTTTATGTTATTTAGAAAAACAGGCTTTCTCTCTATTAATGTGCTTTGATTACAGCAATGTATTAGTACATTAATTGCTAGTATGCAGGAAGAGGATGAAGGTGGACCCCTCCCAAACATCTCTCTCTCTCTCTCTCTCTCTCTCTCTCTCTCTCTCTCTCTCTCTCTCTCTCTCTCTCTCTCTCTCTCTCTCTCTCTCTCCACACACACACACACACACACACACAGTGTTTTCCCCAAAATAAGACAGGGTTTTCTTTTGACCCCTGAAATAAGCACTTGACCTTATTTTCGGAACTTATTATTTTTGAGGTACAGGAGATGGCAACATGGTCACTTCATGGCTGCTGCTGTGTTGCAATATTTTTGGGGAGGGCTTATTTTATATATCAGGGGTAGGTTCTGCCTGCTGCTACTGCTGATTCGCTTAGGGACCCTTTGCACGCGTGCTTGATGCATGCTACGCTTGCATGCACAGTACTGAAAAAATGCTTCTATGCATGCGCAGAAGCAAAAAACAAGATGGCAATTTGGGGGCATGGCAGACTACTTGTCCAAACTGATCCGAACCGGTAGGAACCCACCTTTGATAGATAGACACACACGCATGCACGCACACACACACGCACACACCCACACACACACACACACAGAAATGCACACACAGGCATGACACCAACATTGTTGCAGTTAGTTGCATTTTTTTCTTCCTGACTCAATTTAAAGTGGTTTTGATTAAAACCTCCAGGTTGTTTGAAGGACTGTCCAACTTGATTAGTAGTTAGATAGGCAATCACCAGAAAATAGGAGGGCTGAGCAGAGACTGAACAAAATGCCTTGAAATAATGGTTACCACTCCCTTATCACAAAAATTAGATGGAATTATTAATGAAATCACTGGAATTAAATCTGACTTAAAGAGACTTGATCTTTCTTAGACCTGAATCACTCCATGATTTAAACTGGACAATAATGATTACTATTCGAATGTCCTATCAATGTTTATTAAGCTGGTGACTATCAAAAAGATAGCTGTTTTCTGAAGTTGTTTCTTCTCTTTTAAAGTGACTATAGTTCTTTTTTTAAAATATGCTTGTATTATTAAAAAGTGATATTTTCGTCTGTGAAGTTGTTGCTAATTGTAGCTTTGTATTTTAAAGTGTGAAGTTTTGACTCTTAAAGGCTTCATGTTAATTGCCAAAATAGGAACAACACATAAGCAATAGTCACAGAAAATATTATCTTTGCCCTCACTTTGAATTTCCTTTCCTTTCCTTATCTTTGGTGTTGTCATAGAGAGGACAAATTTAAATGAGCATAGAAACAAGGTAACAAGAAGTTCACAATGTAATATGAAAAGTGATAATACTTTTAAGCCATGTTAATTGAAGAGCAACGTGTGAACATAATGAACACATAACTATATAAATAATGTGATTTACTTCTTATTAATGTTCATACTATAAATAAGAAAGACTTGACATTTTTGAAAACATGGCTTTAGAAAGTAATCAGACAGCAGACCTCCTGCTTTTCAGAAACAACTTTCCCCTCTGAAAAAGCATTTGCCTTTATTGGGTGTATAATTCACTTTGTTAATTATTACTTGTTAGGAAACGGGCAAATTTATCATCTTTTTGTTTATATGGAAACAATGCTGAAAGATAGCTTTTGGGAAAAAAATTAATGATAATGCTTGCAAATGAATAACTTTATGGCAACTAATGCATTGTGAAATCAATAAGCACTTTATCAGTCTATAGATGCATTATTTGTTGTGGACATTAACCAACGTTTAAATAAATTGTTCTGACAGCATTGCTGATTCTTGCAATTCAGTTAATTATGAAACAAAAGGAAAGGAAGCAATAGCCAGACATTGTACAATGATGCTCTTATAGCAGAAACCATGCTATACAAAGAAGAGGCCTGAGGGCAAACAAATATGTAGATGTGTTCATGAAAACTTACCCCACAAGATGGAATGGAACAACTTGCCACAGCCAACTACCCATGGCCAACTCACCATGGCCAATTCATTGCCACAGGAACAACTCATTGCATGACAATTAAACAATTCCATTTAATTATTTAAAATAATTAAAATATTTTAATTTTTGCCATTGACATATCATTTTGTCCCTCCTTTGGCATCCTTTCTTTAATCATTCTATTCCACAATTTCTTTAATATTAATGTAACTCTTGTCCCGCAGCAATTTGTCCCATGGCAAGTTGGCCGTAGTGGTGAGTTGTCATAGACCCCCACAGGAGGGAAAGATGCTGTTTGGTAGGGTCTGCTCTGGAACACACAACTGGAATTGTACAGCAGCATTATTTTGGGAGGATGAGGATACATTGCAAGCTGTTGTCAAAGTATCTCCATCCTGACAGGATTTTCTGGAACTGATTTAGACTTAGACTTAAAATAACTGTATTGTCACTTTGAAGGTACACTAATCGGCATACATTAATTTTGTTGCATACAGCTCAAAAGGATCACCACCTCCAATATATATTACATAAACGTGACAAAATAAATAAATAAATACAAAATTTGGAGAAATGTTGACATGGACTTAGGAGTAGCTTAAAACTACAATGTGGATGGACTATAAACCTCTAGGAAAGTTTTAGAGAAATGTATAATATTGGTACGGGGAAAAATTCCATAGTGTACAAAAACATTACAACAGATGAACACTAATAAAGTTGATTTTCTCCCAAAATGTTGAACTTCTTCCAAATCTAATCAGACTGCTTTTCATCACTGCATCATTAACTAAATAACCCTAACAGGGATTACTCTGTAACCTATCTGCAGATACACACTGTATAATATACAGAACAAAGCAAGCTAGTCATCTCTAAATGTGCATTTTTCAAATGACTTGGCAGTTCTGTTTTTAAGACATTATGAATTGCAAATGTGGACAATACTACTACTACTAATACTTTATTTGTCAGTGCACAACATATATACAAGGAGATTGGTTGAGCTCCCTCAGTGCACCCCCCCCAACACAGTGCAATTCACTGTGAAGACAAACAGTCCCTAACCCAATAAATCATTTTAACAACATCTAGTCTATTGCACCAGTGTGAACATGTCACATGTTGCAAGTCCATCGTACTACATTGTTATGATGCTATTTCACATTCAGGAGTCTGACAACCCACGGATAAAAACTGTTCTTCAGCCTGTTTGTACAGCTAGTTATGCTTCTATATCTCCTTCCCAATGGTAGGAGGATACTCCTACCGATGAGGATTATATTTAAAGGGAGCTTTGCTTTCATAATATAGGATGCATTTGGTTTTGAATTAGCACAAATGAAAACTCAAAGACTTAATACCTGTCAGTTTCAGAGCTATTATGGCTAACAGTGTACATTGGGGAAGAAATAAAAGTATGCTTCATCTGCCTTAATATAGCTGAAAATTATATTACAATGTGCCAGCATTTCTTTAATGTTTCCCCTTTTCCATTTGTATCATCAAAGGTTTCAATGCACAGAAGAATGTTTAACTTTACATAGTCTAGTTTATACCAGTGACTTTATGGTAAATCCCCAAACCATAAAGTCCTTGTTAAATTCATGTCAGATGAGTCCCTGGAATAGAGTTCTTTGGGGGCAGACAAGTTATTAGCTTTGCATATATTTTTAAACTAATTAGATTGTCTCCAAATTTAGCCTCAAATACTTATGTCATGCAGGAAATGTTACATTTAAATTAGCTGTCAATCCCATCTAACATTTAATTTAGCTGAACACAAACCTCATGAAACCAAGCACAAAGGTAGAACTTCTACATGCTAGAAATATTATAGCTGCTAACTTCCATATGTTCTTAACAAAAATGCTATTTTGCATCAACAATTTTGTTATTTTGGTACATTAAAATTTGTGCACAATCCCAAGCTTGTAATGAAAATCTATGACCTAATGCACTTCCTGGAAAACCCAAGTGTTATGACAATGTTGCATATATACATAAATATCCACCACAGTATGTATGTATGTATGTATGTATGTATGTATGTATGTATGCATTTAGTTAGTTAGTTAGTTAGTTAGTTAGTTAGTTAGTTAGTCAAATGTGTACAAGATAACAGGTATAAGTATAAACATGGACATGAACATAGGAAATGGGTATGAATAAATGGGGACAGTAGGACAGGGACGGTAGTCACGCTGGTGCGCTTATGCATGCCCCCTTACAGACGTCTTAGGAATTGGGTGAGGTCCATGGTAGTTTAAGGTTAAAATTATGGGTGTTTGAGGATATAACACAGATTCAGGTAGTGCATTCCAGGCATTGAGCACTCTGTTGCTAAAGTCATATTTTCTGCAATCGAGTTTGGAGCGGTTTACCTTGAGTTTGTATCTATTGTTTGCCTGTGTGTTATTGCAGTTGAAGCTGAAATAGTCGTTGACAGATAGGACGTTGTAGCAGACAATTTTTTGTACTAAGCTTAGGTCAGATTGTAGGCGACATAGTTCATGGTTGTCCAAGCCCAAAATTTCAAGCCTGATGGCATAAGGTATTCTGTTGTGAGCAGAGGAGTGGAGGACTCTTCTCGTGAAATACCTCTGGACTCGCTCAATTGTATTGATTTTCAGAGTACATAATTATACAAATGCAAAAAAGTAGTACAAAATAAGATTAAAAAATTAAAGATACAAGATTAAAAAATAGGAAATCTAGTTAAATCTCACTTAAATCAATGGCTTCTATATTTGCATTCTTTTTTATGCATGCAAACTACCCCATCCCTCCACTAAATCATATACATGCATATACATATTTGTTCTTTAAGCTTCTCAGCTTTCTTCTTGAAAGTCTCACTAGCTCTCTTTAAAAAATCTTTAGTATTCCCTTTCCTTTCAATTTATTCGTTATTCCCTAAATATATATTCTGCAATTTACTCTACATTCATTTTTTCCTACATAACCAAACTCAATATATTTCTATTATAACAGTCTTTGTTTTCTACTAAATCACATTATTTCAGCACTTCATTCTACACTCTATCTGTTCTTGATTTTTCACAGATACTTAACTGCTCTATCTTCAACTCATTAAACTTACTTTCTCTTGGCACACTCAATGCTCACATGTGACAAAGTAGATAGATACAAATTCTTATACTCAACAATTCTCTCTCTCTCTCTCTTCCCCACCTCTCCTTCCACAACCCTCCAACTATCTCACTGTTAGTAATTTTAGGTCTTTAAATTCCTCTCTTAGTAAGGTACACAAAATCATCTACTTTCTTTTTAAAATATATAATACTCTGTAATATACATTGAGGAAATATTTAATTCATAATTTCACTTGCACATATGCATTAATTAATACTACTCCAAAAGAGAACATCTTCATTCAGTTTTGACACATTTTTAACAGTGTTCCAAGCAGAATCTCAACCCATTTTTATCTCAAATGTGTTCATGGCATTTCAGGAAAGCTAACTCAGAAACTATCTTTGGAAGACAACATAATATGGTTTTCATCCTACCAACTAGGAAGCACATGAAGTATTGTGACATGCTCAAGATAATACTTACAGTTGATTTAGATTTTTTAGACAAAGGATTTTAAACATATAAAACAAATTGTCCAAAAAAGAGAAAACTGATAAAATGGATAATTTCAAATAGGGGTCTGGAAGTTGTTAAAACAAAGATGGGAACTTGCATGGTAAGAATCTAAATTCAAAATCTAAATACATATTATGGATTGTTGTTTCTTTTTTTAATGGATGGAGACTTTATAAATAAGCAAATAAATTCTACATATGACTGGCTATGCAATTTAAACTAGCTAATGGTCTTTTTTAAACAGGATTTACTGCAAACTTGACAGTTGATGACATTCACTCAGCATGCCTAGTTATAAATCATGGCTTACAAACTATAAGGTTGTATTTACAAAATCCAACAAAGCACATTTAGTCAGATAAGCCACCGTAGCAGACTTCTGAAGCTATAAACTAATATGTCTATCATGCAGTTAGTTACGTTTACCTTTGATGCTATAGGTAAAGGTTCTCCTTGCATATATGTGCTAGTCATTCCCGACTCTAGGAGGCGATGCTCATCTCCATTACAAAACCGAAAAGCCAGCACTGTCCAAAGTCGTCTTCGTGGTCATGTGGCCAGCATGACTAAATGCCAAAGGCACACGGAACACTGTTACCTTTCCACCAAATGTGGTCCCTATTTTTCTACTTGCATTTTTACTTTCAAACAACTTAGTTGGCAGAAGCTGGGAGAAGGACAAGAGCTCACTCTGTTATGCAGCGCTAGGGATTCGAACTGCTAAACTGCTGATTTGAATAAAATTACCAGTAGCAAAAGGATGTAAATAGCCATTCTAAAAACTCCACTTCCTTATCATCCTTTGAAAAACATTTTTGTCTCATTACAGCAGCTGTGAATTAGATTCTGACATAACCCACAAATCTGACTTACACAGATCAGCTGTTAGAACAAAGTTTTAGCCAGAGGTTTGTCCTCTGAGCTTGCTACTTGGCTTCCAGATGCTTCATTACCAAACTAGGTAACATCTTCAGGAGGGTTTGGGGGTGGTTGGATGAAGTGTCTTGTTTGTTTATATATGGCTAGGCAGGGGTTGGACTAGAAGACCTCCAAGGTCCCTTCCAACTCTACTATTGTATTGTATTAAAAGGTCCTGGGTTGTTGCAGTGATAGCAGTGTTCCAATATCTCAGGGGTTGCCACAAAGAAGAGGGAGTCTTCTTTGTCCTCCTCTATTCTCCAAGGCACCTGAGGGTAGAACAAGAAGCAATGGATGGAAACTAATCAAGGAGAGAAGCAACTTAGAACTGAGGAGAAATTTCCTGACATTTAGAACAATTAATCAGTGGAACAGCTTGCCTCCAGAAGTTGTGAATGCCCCAACACTGGAAGTCTTTAAGAAGATGTTGGATAGCCATTTGTCTGAAACGGTATAGGGTTTCCTGCCTAGGCAGGGGGTTGGACTAGATGACCTCTAAGGTCCTTTCCAACTCTGCTATTGTATTGTATTGTATTGTTGATTGGTGACTGGTTAAGTCACAGGAATGGTTGAATCACAAGATTGAATAACAAGGCTGGTGGATTCACAAGCCTGGTTCTGGTGACTTCTGACTGATTGCTGTGAAGTACATAATTCAGCTGGTGGGGAGGGTTTGTTGGTTCTGTCACTGATTGATGGATCTGATAGTCTGCTTCCTTATTGGTTCATATTCTGCTTCTAAGTCAATCTGTTTGTTCATGAATCTGTTGATAGAATATCAGGCTTCTGTAAATTTGTGTGCCTGATGGGTTTTGGCATGGCCGATGATTTTGGCTTCATCTCAGTCAAACCAAAGTTGTTTGTTGTCAGTGTACCTGGGATTTTAGGTTGTCATGCCATTTGACAACCAGCTGGTGTTCATGGATTCTGTTTTTTAGTTGTCATCTTTTCTGCCTGAGGTAGAACTGGTAACAACTGTTGCAACTGATTCTGTATAATACATTGGTGCTCTCTTCCTTCTGTGTACTGTCTTTAGAACGTCCTTCATTGTTAGAAAAGTCCTTCACAACAACCTCACTGGATTCCTATCTATGAGAATTTGCTGGGATAACAAACCTCACATGATTGTCTAGAACAGTGTTTCTCAATCTTGGCAACTTTAAGACCTGTGGACTTCAACTTCCAGAATTCCCCAGCCAGCATGGCTGGCTGGGGAATTCTGGGAGTTGAAGTCCTCAGGTCTTAAATTTGCTAAGATTGAGAAACGCTGGTCTAGAATAGCACCAAGAATAGGGTTACTAGGTGACTGGCAAGAGGAGAACATGTCCTCCTTTCCCTCCTGATATCTGGCAGGTACAGTTTTAGAATCAAATATTGGCCAGCTGTTTGAGTATCTTCCCGGGAAGCTTTTCTACATGTCCCAACAGGCACCTTAAAAGTGCTAACTGCAAGCTAACAAGCTCAGGTCTGTGCCCCTAATTAATTGATTAGTACCTTGCAACCATTTGTACTGAAATTAACAAGATCTTAGTTACATGTTGAAGCTCTTTGTTTCCCAACTGGCTCTAGCAGATTCCTGGGGAGTGGGGCACAATATTTATGGTACAAAAAAAGCAATATCATATACATGCAAGTCTTCATACTTTTTCTGGTTTTCACTGTAATTTTTGCCACTGATGCCAAGAAAGTTGAATAATCAATATCCCCTTCTTGCCACCACCCCTCCATTTGTCCTATTTTCAAATTGCCCGTGTGCATTTATGCCTGCTCAGATATTTGGTAAACCCAGCCAGGAACCAAAGTTACAAAGCAGGAAGTATGGGATTTGTGTCAATTCCTGGAGGACTAGAACCTTGTAAGGAACAGCATACTCAGCAAATCACAGCTCTGAAGCAGGGAATGATCACTGGCATTCTCATTGTTTGGCCATTGGTTAGTTGGGTAGAGCAATGATTAGCTGAAGATTTTCCCTGTATGCCCAGATCCATTTCACTTGGGGGTGCGGAGGGCCCAGTGATAGTAAGAACAAAGTAAGGAAATTGCAGATTGGATTAAAAGTGAGTTGAGAAAGTTGTTTTATTTCAAAACAGCCACATGAAGGCTGTGTGTGTGCTTGTGTGTGCTTGTGTGTTTGTGTGCTGGTTTTGGTTTTGCAAAATAAATTCTAAACCAATCAGAGCCTTTCTTTCTTTTTGCTCATGGAAATATTCATCATACATTATTTTCTTCTGAAAATATTTCTGATCCATTGACAAAGTGCCATCTTGATTTTTCTGACTATCCTCATATCAACACAATGGATAATGTGCTGAGGAGTGAAACCAGACAAGAGGATGGACCTAGTATTGCAATGCAAATCCTCTCCCTTTTTTGCAATGTGTTGCTTGTACATATAAAATTTGGGGTTTATATCTCAATGCAGCATTGATTCAGCATTGCAAGCATTGTTCATTTTGATTCCTCCACAGATACTTAGGGTTGCATGTAGTGCTGTGATATATTTTTGATCAAGCACTTGCTGGATTATTGTGACTGCGGTAATGTTGTTTTCATTTGGTTTAGCTTGCATTCTTTGATTTAGCTGTCAATTCTAGGAGCTGTGGTTCCTACAAAACTGGAAGGAATAGAATGAAAAGGCTGTTACAGCTTCTAAAGCTCTTACTATGTTTGCCATTGTTAATGACTTGTAAAAACATTCCTTCATCAACTATGATTTTAATATCAACTAGACAGCTTCTATTTTATTATCATCTCATCTATACTATCAGTGAACCTGATGCTGTATATATAACAAATATGTAACCAAAATGGCACGCATTTTCACAAATCTACTTTGGGACAAAATAATAAAAGTGAAGTAACACAATGAAACATTAAGAGAAAAATACCTTTCATGCTTAAAGAAAATGACACATGCAAAGCAAAGGTATTTATTGTAAATGTTGCCTCAATTTTTATGCATAACTTGATGAAACATTTTGGCAAAAAATTAGTTTTTCAGTGTGCTTTTCATTTCTACAATATTGCAGAGCCTCTGTTCCTATTTAAAGATCTAGAAATTACTGCCCTTTACAGTTTAAAAAATCTTTAAAGAAGTTTAAGAGTGGGGTTGGTACAATATAAATAAATCAGAAAAATAGGGTATTTTTTTAAATATAATCTGGACATTTTTAAAAGGTGTAAAATTCTGCTCAGTTATAGCAGAGGACAACCAGAAGTGTCTGCTTGAATAACCCCAGACTTCTATTAATGAGCCGCGGAGGTCACAACAATTTAATTTGATAGCTAAATGGCTACTTTTCACTAGAGAGAAGGTGGGGAGTCAGGCAGGCTTGCAATTACCACTGCTGGTTCTACTTTTTAAAATGACCATTAAATTGGGGCAGCAAAATTTGGGGATAAATAGCTGCATTTCCCATTATTGCATATTAATCATTATTGTGTAAGGGGTATTAAGTGTGGAAACAAGATCATTTTGTCTCCGACTCTTATTCCCAATCTCAAATAGCTAAGAAAAAGGGAAAATAATAGCTAGAAAAAGGCTCTTCTGTACTGGCGACATCACAGGAGACATCTGGTAGCTATTTGGGAAGTCAGGATGAATATTTATTCCTACTCATTTTAGACCTTAGAAATATCATTCATACTACTTACATACACAGAGAGAAAGGAAGCTTCTGAACTATTGACATAATGTCTACAAGCATCAAAAGTGGATAAGAAATGGATTGCTTTCAAGATAATGCTAGTGACTTAAAATAATGAGTGATTTGGATCATATGAAGCTTAGATAGCTAGTTTTGATTAATAAATTTGATACGTACAGATAGGACAAAATTGTGCTATTTTTAACTGTTGATTCTGACATACCGTAGATGTCTCCAGAGGAAAATCCAACAGCAAAACTCATCAGTTCTTCCATAGAGTCCCCCAGTTGACTTTATCTTCCCATTCGGAAAAGTAATTATAAATTCAAAGACATGGGCTCAGCCTTTAGGATGTTGGCTGGTTAATATTTTCCAGCAATTCATGATGCTTTTTTTTGTCAGGTAATACTGAGTTTGTAGAAATGTCAGCCTTATGTATGTTACAGGATTTGCTGAAGAAAGAAATGGTAGGAGTGACAAAACAATGTCTACATTTCAAAACTTTGGAGGCTCATTCTGAATCCTTAGGACTTTCTCTCTCTCTTAGAAGTTACTCAAGGGTCTGGAGCATGTCTGCTTACGATCTACCTGTCAGATATATTCCAAATAAAATAAGTTTTGAGCTAAGAGTTCAAGAAAATAGCAAACACCAACATCATGTCTGAAGATATTACCGTATATACTTGAGTATAAGCTGACTCGAGTATAAGCCGAGACCCCTAATTTTACCCCAAAAAACTGGAAAAAGTTATTGACTCGAGTATAAGCCGAGGCTGGGAAATGCAGCAGCTCACGGTAAATTTCAAAAATAAAAATACAGGTAGATAACAATAAAATTGCTTTAATTGTGTGTGTGTGTGTGTCAGTCTCTCTCTGATTCCCTCCCTCACTCCCTCTCTCTGTTCCTCTCTGTCTGTCTGTCTGTCTGATTCACACACACACACACACACACACACACACACACTGTGGTCACCTTGTTGAGTGAATCAGAGACATACTTTTAACTACCTGGCAGCGGCGTTTTGCCTTGGGGGGCTCCTCAGAACATCCCAAGACTTCGGAGGGAAGTTTACAGCCCTCCCTCGGAACACTTCGGAGGGAAGCTTCTGCAAAGGTGAGTGACAACAAGTCTCCCAGGCTTTAATTTGCCGAGCTGTGCGCATGCGCCTGTTTTCCACGGCGTGGAGCAGCGGCGAGATTCTGCGCGGCGAGCGATGATTCCAGGGGCCATCCGGGAAGATGAGGAATGCGAGGGGGGACCCTGCCCACCCCACTGATGGTCCCCGGAATCATCGCTCGCCACCCAGAATCTCGCCGCTGCTCCACGCCGTGGAAAACAGGCGCATGCGCACAGCTCGGCAAATTAAAGCCTGGGAGACTTGTTGTCACTCGCCTTTGCAGAAGCTTCCCTCCTTTTTTTTGTTCACTGGAGTATAAGCCGAAGTGGATTTTTCAGCCCAAAAAGTGGGCTGAAAAATTCGGCTTATACTCAAGTATATACGGTAAGTTCTGTTGAAAAATAGAGTGTGTAAATATTCCTTGCATTGGAAGCACAATGACAAGAAAAGTTTAAAAGTAATAAATGAGATATGTTTAGGAGAATCAGATGCCATATGCTTTCCCAAGTTAATAGGGAAGAAAGTCTATTCAACATTTGTACTCTTTGCACTCCATTGAGGAAATAATCCCTAAAGAGAGTAACCGTTTTCATTTAGTTTGCAGCTGTTGCTCTTGAAATCTCATTCTGCAGTGATATTCCTGGTAGACAGGTCTCCAAATCTATTTTCACCTAAGAAATATTTCACACTAGTTTTGCAATAACCATTGAAGCATTCAGATTAACAGGCATGTGTTAACCCTTTTAAAATCAGATTCTCATAAATTATTGTTTTCAAGTTTTATACTTTCAGATCATCATAAAAGATGTTGGTATGCCTGTTCTTAGTCTTATTGTAAGCAAGTTTGAAAAGGTTCATACTATGCTGAAGTTTGCTTGACTATGAAAATACTATAAATCATTGGTGCCAAAGCAGGAAAAGAGAGTAGGAACAGTATACATGGGATTTGGTTGTGGACTGTGTCAGCTTCACAGGCTTTTTACTTTGTACTATTGTTTAACCAAAGTCTTTGTTGCAAAGTTAATGGAATATTTATTATTATTAAATGGCAAAAAAGAAACTCACTAGTATTATTTTTCTAGATGTCAGTTTTTGATTCATTTTTCCTTGCAGTATGTTGTAAGAATTGAAACAAATATAATAACCCCTTTGTGCTCAGTTGGCACTCCTGAAAATAATTTATTTGATGAAACATCTGCCTGCAACCATCTGCTTACAGTCACAGAGCATTAAGCTGTACAGTAGATAGATAAGTTATGAGTATGTTTTTAGGTTCAGATCACTTCTTCACCACCAGCCTGAGTGCAGATGGGAAACTTCCATCAGTATGTCACAAATTCATTGATAGAGATTGGAGAAATTATAAAATCAACTGAAAATCAGGGGGGAGGGAACTTAACAGACCAGAGACGTTATTATACAGTCATTTATGCTATGTATATGAGCATCAAATCTGAAATGTTATTGCTTGTTATCAACCACTATTACCACAACCATGTACACAAAATCTAACAGGCAGGCAAATGACAAAAGGGCTACTTATTTAGTACTGGCCTCTATCCTTTCTTGAGCAGTGGGCACATTTGGAAGTTTGAGAGCATTTTGTGGCTCTCACAAATAGTTGCCTATGGAATTGTACCTATTGGGTTTTCTTTTCCTAGGAGTAGGCTTGAGAACCTAAAAATAATCTTTTAAGTCAGTATGGGGAAAGAACTACAGGTATCAAGAAAAATTCTACAGACTTCATTAGAATTCTAATATGTAGACTGTTATGAACAATCATTTATTAAAGGTCTCACTACACATATATTTGAGTGATCTAGAAAAGAGTAGATAGATCAGTCTAAAGCAGGGGTGTCAAATTCAAGGCCCAGGGACCGGATCCAGCCTTCAGGGTGCTTAGATCTGGCCCGCAGAGCTGCCTGGAAACAGTGAAGGGCCAGACTGCCATGCCTCTGCCAACGAAAATGGAGCTTGGGAAGCTCCCAAGCTCTGTTTTAGCTGTGATGGCCTCCTGCAACCCTCTGCAACCCTCTGCCAGTGAAAATGGAGTTGGGAGTGCTCCCTGTGACCCTCCTGAGCTCCTTTTTCACTGGCAGAAGGTTGCAAGAGGCCATAACAACTGAAAATGGAGGTCACGAGGGCTGCAGGCAGCACTTCCAATTTCATTTTCATTGGCAGAAGGTTGCAGAAGGCCATCCCAGTTGAAAATGGAGCTCACGAGGGTCACAGGGAGCACTCCCAACTCTATTTTCACTGGCAGAGGGTTGCAGGAGGCCATCACAGCCAAAACAGAGCTTGGGGCCCATTTTCACTGGAAGAGCTCTCGGGCCACCACAGGGACCTCTGACAGGAGTGATGTCAAGCTGGCCACACATACCCCGTCTCTCCCAAAGTCAAACACAATCCTGATGTGACCCTCATTGAAACTGAGTTTGTCGCCCCTCACCTAAAGTATATGAGTTCAGAACAACAGAGTAAAGTCTAGTAGAAAGATAAGTATAAAGGTATGTAGTGCTAATTTTGTGAAGGAAAAACCCAGCCTCCTTGTGTGTAAGTAACAGCAGTAGTGTATGTGTAAATTCAGTGTCTGCTGAGCATACAGATTCTCTGAAGGAAAGGGCAAGCATGGAGGGGTTGGAAAATAAGAAGATGGATGATGCTAGGGGAAAACAGAGACGTCTGCATAGAAAATACCTATTAGATAACCCTTATTAAACCTGTATATACTAATCCCCCCACCCTTCCCTGTGGCCTGGCTGGGACACAGTTCACTGCCCAAGGCAGAGAAGATGGCTGGCTCTTCACAGTGGAAAGCTTTCCTCAGAAGGAATGAATGAGTTGCTTCTATAATCATAGAAAATATAATCAACATATAATCTATAATATAACATGGCCCTCTCTAGTGCTTAGACCACTAAATCATAACTTTATTGGTTTTTTTAAAAAGTCTACAGGCTATCTTGAATTATTCTCTCAGCATTCCTGTCCAAATTCTCTTGATTAGAAGTTGCAACCCTAGGGATTTTTACAAAATAAACAATATTCTTGTGAACTCTTTGAACCTGGTTTTTCGCTGACAAATTTCCATGCATTCTCTATGTCTCAAAATATACAATGTGTGATTAAAAGATGGATGATTGTGGTTCATCAGTCCCTCTTCAGTGCTTATAATATAAGCATTTGAAGCAAAGTTTTTCAGTTCTGTGGTATTAAGGCTGTCATTAAAAACAACCATGTCCACTTCAAATGTCACATATGTTGCAGATCAAACACAAGAGACTTCAGCCACTTGGTCTTCTAACAAGTTGGTAGATATTCATATTTCATAGTATAGAATGCCTAGCATCTTTTACACAGTGAACCCATGATCTGAATAACTAGATAACTGTTTTCTGTTGAATAAATAGAGACTGTAATGGGAATATAAGGTACTTTGACTCTTCAGAGCAAGCTTACAAAGAAATTTGCTTGGGACTTAAGGTGGAATAGCTGAAGGGAGCCTTGAACAAATTTCATCTCCATCATTTGATCCATTAAGTCCAATACATTTATGGCTCTCATGAAAACCTCTGAAAGGAGCAATAACAAATAAAATATCTCTGTCAATGAGAAGATGCTCTAGAAAGGAAAAATGAAGATAAATGAACATAAGCTTGCAGCTGTGACCTGCAGTTCTTGTGGCATTTTGTCTTCCTCTTTGAAAACAGCCAGCTATTGCAGGATTTGTGCCAGCATAGTCAATTTGCATCAAAGATTTGAAAATGTACCAAATTTTCTTTTCACCAAAACAGTTTAATATTCTTCCTCTTAAAGATCCTTTCTATCCTCATTTACCACTATATCGTTTTAAAGAAAGTGAACTCTAAAATAAAAATAGATAATTGAAATAGCCTTCCATAAGGGAGGTAAAACAAAGGGATGTGGTGTATGACACTAACAACTGTAAGATAGGTTGATATCTGATCAAAAAGTTGATAAAAATTGATTATTCTGCATCCTCAGATTAAGGTTTTAGACCCCTGAAAATGAAACAGACTCTTAAGTATTCAAGAGAAGACAAAGGGTCATTGCAAATGGTAGATAGGAAGAAAGAACCATATAAGGCAGAATAATATGCAATTGGGTCATAGAGGAAGTCAAGAAAAAGACTGCTGCTTCTATGACAAAATGATTTATATCTGGGGAGAAATTAAACAGAACCACAGAACTTGAAATCTTAGAACAAGACACTGGTGGTTCAAGGAATCCTCTTGTCCATTCTTCTAATTCATGGAAAAGGACCAGAAAGTAAATGAATATTACATGTCGGTGACTGGCTACCCAAATATTGTCAGTTGGCAAGATTTCAATTTTGAGGACATGATATGATTTGAGACATCTAGATAATGTCCTGGGACACAATGGTTCAGCAGTTAAAGATGCTGAGCTTGTCAGCTGGAAAAGTGACACCCAGCATTTGAGACCCAAGCAACATATCCCAGGGTGAGTTCCCTTACTTACTACAGCTCCTGCCAACCTGTCAGTTCAAAAGCATACAAATGCAAGTAGAAAAGAATAGGTACCACTTTTGTGGGAAGGTAACAGTATTCCAAGGATCTCAGCCTGTAGTCATGCTGGCCATATGACTACAGAAGCATCTCCAGAAAATGCTGGCTCCCTCAGCTAAGAAAGAGATGAGCATCACCTCTTACAGTTGGACATGATTGACAAGGGAACCTTTATTTTTATCCTTAGATAATAGGACTACTGGCATGTGATGAGTTTCATCTTACAAGGATTATTAAAAATATTCTTGACTAAATCGTAGTTAGCTTAAGAGAATTTTAAACTGAGTCTTGGAGATAGGATGGAGATGAAAATTCTAAAGTAAGGACTATGTACATGTGTAATACAGACATATGTAGTATATAAGTGGAAACAATGGATGGCAACCATTCAATAAATTTTATTCAATGGGTAAAAACGATTCAAGGAGAGAAGTAACCTGTAATTAAGGAGAAACTTCCTAACAGTGAGAACAGTTAACCAGTGTAACACCTTGCCTTCAGATGTTGTGGGTGTTTCATCTATGGAGGTTTTTAAGAAGAGACTGGACAGCCACTTGTCTGAAATGGTATAGGGTTTTCTACTTGAGCAGGGAATTGGAGTAGAAGATCTCCAAGCTCTTGTCCAGCTCTATTCTGATTGATTGATGATTGATAGTATAGGAAATAGTAACATTGCTGAAATTAATCAGTAAAAAAACAAGAAGCATATTTGTTGTTTGTTTGTTTGTTTCTTGTTTGTTTATTGGATTTATATGCCGCCCTTCTCCCAAAGGACTCAGGGCAGCGTACAACATTTAAAAAAACATATATTACAAAAGTTAAAAAGGAAATTAGATAGAGTATCCAAAAACAAACCCAATTAATATTAACAATTACATTTTAAAAATTAGATTAAAATTAACAATTAAATCAATCATTTATTTTATTTTGTTCAGATCAGGCCGGCTTGCTGGTAAAGCCAACTTTTTAGGGTGCGTTGGAAAGACTGGAGGTCGGGGATTATGCGAAGCTCTGGGGGCAGCTCATTCCAGAGTGAAGGCACTCCCACAGAGAAGGCTCTCCCCCTGGGGGTCGCTAGCCAACACTGTCTGGCAAACAGCACCCTGAAAAGGCCAACTCTGTGGGATTGCACTGGATGGTGGGAGGCTACTGGTGGCAGTAGGTGGTCTCAGGTACCCTTTCCCTAAACCATGGAGCGCTTTAAAGGTCATAATTAGTACCTTGAATCGCACCCAGAAAACAGCCAGCAACCAGTGCAGGCTGCCTAAAAGGGGTGTAACATGGGAGCACCTAGGTACCCCCATGACAACCCACGCGGCCGCATTCTGGACCAGCTGAAGCCTCCGGGTGCTCTTCAAGGGCGGCCTCATGTAGAGAGCGTTGCAGTAGTCCAGGCGAAAAAGGGCGAGGGCATGAGTGACTCTGTAGAGAGCATCCCGATCCAGGAAGGGGCGCAACTGATGCACCAGGCGAACCTGGTAAAAGGCCCCCCTGGTCACGGCCATCAGTTGTTCTTCTAAACTAAGCCACGTATCCAGGAGGACTCCCAGATTGCGGAGCCTCTCTGAGCGGGCTAAAACTTCTTCCCCTATCATCAAACATGGAACAAGATGCACAAATCAGGATGATGGAAACCATAACGACTCAGTCTTGGAGGGATTGAGCCTGAGCCTGTTCCTCCCCATCCAGATCTGCACAGCTTCCAGGCATCAGGATATCACATCGAGGGCATCGTTTGGGTGGTTTGGGGTAGAGATGAAAAGTTGGGTATCATCAGCATATTGATGATACCATACTCCCAAAGCACAGATGATCTCACCCAGCAGTTTCATATGTATGTTGAACAGGAGGGGTGAGAGAACCGACCTCTGTCGATCCCTGCCCTCCAGTCAACATGAACTGTGGCCGATCCGACAGGTAGGAGGAGAACCACCGTAAAACAGCGCCCCCCACTCCCAAACCCCCAAGTCGTCACAGTAGGATACCATGGTCGATGGTATCGAAAGCCGCCGAGAAGTCTAATAGGACCAGGGCAGAGGAGCAGCCTCTGTTCCGGGCCTGCCAGAGATCATCGACCAATGCCGTGTCCGTGCTGTACCCGGGCCTGAAAGCCGACTGAAATGGATCCAGGTAGACAGCTTCATCCAGGTACTGGGGAAGCTGATGTGCTACCACACTCTTGACAACCTTCACTACAAAGCGAAGGTTGGAGACCAGAAGATAGTTGGCTAAAGAAGCTGGGTCCAGGGAAGGCTTCTTGAGGAGGGGCCTCACCACCGCCTCCTTCAAGGCAGTAGGAAAGAACCCCTCTCTCAATAAAGCATTGGTAATCACCTGGAGCCAGCCTCATGTCACCTCCTGGGAAGTCGAAACTAACCAAGAGGGACATGGGTCCAGCACACAAATAGCAGCACTGAGTCTCCCCATAATCCTGTCCATGCCCTCGGGAATCATAGGATCAAACTCATCCCAGATAGTTTCCACAAGATTCATCCTCATCGACTCGCCCGAATCTACTCAGTCAGAGTCCAAGCCTGTCCCGATCTGAGTGATTTTATCCTGCAGATACTGAACAAATTCTTCAGCCCTACCCTGCAAGTGGTTTTTCCCAGGTCCTTGGTTAAGTAAGGAGCGGATCACCCTAAACAGGCAGCTTGGCAGTTGTCTGCGGACATAAGAGCAGAAAAAAGTTGCCCTTTTGCTGCTTTTATCGCCACTAAGTAGGATTTAATATGAATTCATACTAGTGTTCGATCAGATTCGGATCAGCAGGCCCTCCAACCACTCTCTAGGTGTCTTTTCCAGCGTTTCATCTCCCGGAGCTCTTCGGTAAACCAGGGAGCTACCTGGGATTGACTGGGTCAGAGGCCTCAAAGGCACAACGTGATCCAGGGCCCCAGTGGCTGCCCTATCCCAGGCTTCCACTAGGGCTTTGGTCGAGTTGTGAGCAAGGGATTCAGGAAAAGTCCCAAGCTCCATCAGGAACCTTTCAGGGTCCATCAGACGCCTGGGGTGGAACCATCTAGTTGGTTCCACCTCCCTGCAGCAAGGGGTAGCAGTATGGAAGTGAAGCCTGGTGAGGAAATGATCAGACCATGACAAGGGTTGGATAGAAATATCCCCTAAATCTAGATCATTCATCCACTGCCCAGAGACAAAAATCAGGTCAAGCGTGTGTCCCCTATTATGGGTATTAAACCTATTAGTGTATGCACAAATACCCAAACAAGAAGAGCTTGAGTTCTTAATACAGAAGAAGTGGGATTTTATAGGCATAACCTGGACAGATCACTCATCACTGAATTGTAGCAGTCAAAGACAGTATTTGTACAAAATGAACAGAAGCCATAGAAAAGAAAGATGATGATGTTAAAAAATATCCACCCCTGCTCAGAATGCACTTGGCAATTCTGTACAGCATCTGCGTTAAAGTGAGTAGAGAAAGAAATAAAAGCAAAACTACTTTTGCACTGTAATACCATCTGTCGAACTAAAGAAAAGACATGGATAATGCTTTCCAAAAGCAAAGGCAAATCTTTCAAAGAGGCATGAAGTCATAATGTTGCAAGAGTTTAATTATCCCCAACATCTGTTAGGAGATAAACTCTGCCAAGCATGGTCCTCCTAAGAAATTCCTGATTTGTCTTGCTAGGAATTTCCTCCATTGAAGGGTGGATTGGGCTGAAGAGATCCACTATTCCTGATCTGATACTAATCAAGAGTGAAGATTTAATTGACATTGTGGAGATAGCAGAAATAGTGGGGGAAGATGATCATGTAAAGCTGGAATTCTTGATTTTAAGAGAAAAGAAGCTGAACATAATAAAATTGGTGTGTTGGACTTCAAAAAAGCATATTTTAAATAAATTAGTGCAATCATAAGTAGGAGTGCATAGCAGAAAAAGGCTAACATGCAAAGAAGGGTACCTCAATTGCAAAGAATTCCAGTGAGGATAAAAATGGAAGACAACAAAGCCAGCACTGTCATGGAAAAAGAACACATAGTAAATGGAAACAGAGCAGAAACAAGGAAGATTGCAAACAAGTAGTCACAACCCATAGAGCTGTTGTCAAGGAAGCAGAAGCTCAAAATAAATTGAGATTAGCAAATGATGAATGGAAAGGAACAACAAAGATTTTCAATGAAGCTGGCAAAATGCTAAGAAGGAGTAATAAAATAACAAAGCTAATTAGTTCCTATTTTGGTTCAGACTTCTCCATCAAAAAACTCAGTATTCCACCTGGAAATTGTGAAAGGTAGGATAAAGGAGCAGAACTGAAGCATGGGAAAGAGACAAACATGATTAGGGAATGCTTCTATGCCTTGAATCTATTTAAATCACCAGGCCCAAATTCAGTGCCTTGGAAACAAGAAAGAAAACAATGTCAGTGGAAAACAAACAAAAGCACTTCGAAAAAATTAACAATAGTTTGACAGCCACTAAGGGTTCTGGTGAACTTCTGTTCACTGGATGCATTCAGGCCAAGTTTACACAGTCATCTGTCTGGGTTGAATTCCCACACTGAGCACAAGTTTGGACTCAGTGACCTAAACAGCCTTTCCAACTCTATGATTTTATGATTTTAACTTTGAGAAAAGAGACTTACCTTCTGTTTTTGTTCATTCAACCAGAACTGTAACAAAGTGAAAACTGTTGGTGGCCTGTGCTCATGACGGGGCCAGTTGGCAGTGTGGATGTGATCTGAATGAGTTCATGAGAGATTTCAACCCACCCTTCCTGTCCTCACATTGAAAATAAAAAATGTCTCTGAATGTTTTCAAGCAAAAATATCTGGTCAAAGAATGTGGTGCCATAAAGCCCTAAATGTATTTTGCACTCTACATTTGCATTCTGTGTTGTTTTTATTTCATGAAAAATAATAAATATTTATAGATGACAACATTTCACCAGACTTTATTTTTTTTGGGGGGGGGGGAGAAATGGGAGAACACAACAGGAGAGAAATGTGGATGGAAGTTCACTGTCCAGAATAAACACTTTGTACTGTTGCTGAAGTATCTCACCTCAAATTAGATTTTCTTCAATTGGTTTTAGAATCAAGCTGGCATGAGCATAGGAGTGGAGCAGTGGTGGGATTCATAATTTTTTACTACTGGTTCTGTGGGTGTGGCTTGGTGGGCATAGCTTGGTGGGCGTAGCAGGGGAAGGATACTGTAAAATCTCCATTTCCTCCCCACTCCAAGGGGAAGGTTACTGCAAACTCCCCATTCCCTCCCAATCATTTGGGACTCAGAAGGCAGAGAATAATGGGGGGGGGGCAGGGGCAGTCAGAGGTGGTGTTTACCAGTTCTCTGAACTACTCAAAATTTCCACTACCGGTTCTCCAGAACTGGTCAGAACCTGCTGAATATGACCTCTGGACTGGAGCAATTTAAATGGTAGCATGATATACCCATGATATAGATTTGTTTTAAAGGATTACAGCTAAGTAATTCAAGAGAATTGTTTAGAATATTTGAAAGAACTGCAGGTAATCCTTGACATACAACAGTTCATTTAGTAACTGTTTGATGTTACAATGGCACTGAAAAAGTGATTCATGACCATTTTTCACACTTATGACCATAGCAGCATCCCCAAAGTCACGTAAATAGGATTTGGATGCTTGGATATTGACTCATATTTATGATTGTTGCAGTGTAACAGGATCATGTGATCCATTTTTGCGACCTTCTGACAAGCAAAGTCAATCGGGAAGTCAGATTCATTTAACAACCGTATTATTAAACAACAGCAGTGATTGGTTTAACAAACGTGGCAAGAAAAGTCGTAAAATGTGGCAAAACACACTAAATAAATTTCTTATTTAATGCACTTAATAAATTTCTCATTTCTCAATTGTGCTTCTAAGTTGAGGACTACCTGTACAAGATTTGTTTTACATAGCATTTTCCACCTACAAAGCCCTCTCTAATAACTAGTTGTGTTTTAGAGCAACAAACTAGCAAAACAATGATTAGACTAGAGATGCAACTAAAAATGCTGCCTAAGTGTGTACTATTCACTATCATCCCTTTTGATTCCTAGCATCCTACAGTGATTAAGATCACTTTTTTTAAAAAAAATATTTTTTTTTCTGGTGAGATAAGGGCCAAAAATAGATGATTTAAGATACCAATTAGAAATAGTTCTGTAAAAGTTTGAAATACAGTTTCTATTTGGTGCCTACACCTAATTGTGATGCAGTTAAGAAATCCTTTAAATCGCTGAAAGTTAATGCACTCAAAAGGAAGACATGTTAAATTGTAGAGAAAAAAATGAATAGTCTGGATATTGAACACGTTCATCAATTTTCCAACAGTCTTTGTATATTACAATATTTTTGTTCGGTTGGTTTGATTAATGTATATCTAACTCTTGGTTCTTGCTTTGCCTGATTTCACAAAGCTTATCTGAACTCTATCTTAAAGTAGCAATGTAGTAGATTATGTTCATGATAAATTATACAATTATTTCAATCATTTCATAAGGCTTTCCTTTAGAAACTTCTTAAAATCTTTGGATTATGAATTCTGCACACATATTCAATGATAATCAATTATTTAAAACACTCACAGCTCAATTTTGTTCTCATATCAGTATGAAGAATCTTGATGCCACTGTTTGATTCTTTTTAAGTGTGCAAATTTTCCACTGGCATTTCACTCTTTAAAATGTACATGATTTTGGGAAGGATAAATTATATAAAATTTTATTTTGTGTGTGTGTGTTTTCGTTGTCTTTCACCTTTAATTTTTTACTCCCTTCCCTGAAATGTTTCATAGAGCCTTTTTTTCCAATCCAGATACTACACTTTTTTATATTCATGTAGAATTTAGATTCCTGGCTGAATTACAGCTAAACTGCTTGGGGAAAAATTACAAAGCAACTATTGATTGCACAAAAATAACGAATGTTATGTGGCTAAATGTTAGATGTCCAGTGTAGCTAATAGATGCCAGGAGAATAACAATATTGAAACATCCCTTTCAATACTTATTTAGAGTATACATTCAGAAGAAATTAACCAATGAAAACACTGCTTACCATGTATCTTTTTTATTTATTATCAATGCAAATACATATTACATCTGTTGTTTTATTTTCTAGTCTCTGGCAAAAACATAATGGAAGAGAGGGTATTAATTTAAGATTCTATCTAAACACGAACGAGTTTAACAGATTGAGATTTTATATATATAGACATAGATGATACAGATATATATAGATATGAAATAACTATCCGAGGTATTTAAATAGCAATATGGCATAATTCATTTTTAATGGAAAAGGGCAAAATAAGAGTGAAAAATACTATGCTGGACTGAGAGTTAAATGTTGGCTTCAGAATCATGTAGCAAAATACCCAAGTATTTTACTTTCTCCTCGATTTAAAACCTGTTTTAGTCATCAATTCTGTTTGATATTACAATACAATACAATAGTAGAGTTGGAAGGGACCTTGGAGGTCTTCTAGTCCAACCCCCTGCCTAGGCAGGAAACCCTATACCATTTCAGACAAATGGCTATCCAACATCTTCTTAAAGACTTCCAGTGTTGGGGCATTCACAACTTCTGGAGGCAAGCTGTTCCATTGATTAATTGCCCTCACTGTCAGGAAATTTCTCCTCAGTTCTAAATTGCTTCTCTCCTTGATTAGTTTCCACCCATTGCTTCTTGTTCTACCCTAAGGTGCCTTGGGAAATAGTTTGACTCCCTCTTCTTTGTGGCAACCCCTGAGATATTGGAACACTGCTATCATGTCTCCCCTAGTCCTTCTTTCTCTTAAGCTAAACATACCCAGTTCCTGCAACCGTTCTTCATATGTTTTAGTCTTCAGGCCCCTAATCATCTTTGTTGCTCTTCTCTGCACTCTTTCTAGAGTCTCCACATCTTTTTTACATCGTGGCGACCAGAACTGAATGCAGTATTCCAAGTGTGGCCTCACCAAGGCATTATAAAGCGGCATCAATACTTCACGTGATCTTGATTCTATCCCTCTGTTGATACAGCCTAGGACTGTGTTGGCTTTTTTGGCAGCTGCTGCACACTGCTGGCTCATATTTAAATGGTTGTCCACTAGGATTCCAAGATCCCTTTCACAGTTACTATTACTGAGCAAGGTACCACCTATACTGTACCTGTGCATTCCATTTTTGTTGCCTAAATGTAAAACCTTACTCTTTTCACCATTGAATTTCATTTTATTAGATAGTGCCCAATGTTCAAGTTTGTCAAGATCCTTCTGTATCTTAAGCCTATCTTCTGGAGTGTTGGCTATTCCTGCCAGCTTGGTGTCATCTGCAAATTTACATCGTAATGGTTATTCTTAAGACCTTTGTCTTACAAATATTAATTCTGAAACCTGTTAAATCTTCAAAATCTTTTAATGTACTCATTAAATTCAGTTCCTTTAAAAGGGTTAGCCAAAACAAAGCCAGATCATTTTATATGAATGATTCTTTATTTTTTAATTTATATGATTCTTTTTTTTAATTGTTATGCACAGAATCCTCTGATCTTATCTTATATTCCAATTCAATATTATTAGAACAAAATTAAACAAAAAAATAGACAGAGGAGAATCCCGTTTTGTTCTATTTTGTATTGATTTCACAGAAACCAGCATGGCGGACGCAGTTTTATTCATTTTGTAAAATTATCTCAAAAATTAATCTTCCAAAACTTCACATAAAAAGGTCAAGTTCAAATTGTCAAAGACCTTCCCTGCATCTAGAAAGATCAATGGACCTTGTTTTTCATTATGTTGTTTCAAATAGTCCAAAATATCCCACACAATTCTAATATTACATTTCCACTGTCTTTTGAGTAAAAAAACCCACATTGATCCACATGAATAAATTATTGCAAAATTATTTTTAGCCCTTCAGCTAAAACCATTTTAAACAATTTATAGTCATTATTTAACAATGATAAGGTGTGCTATGATAACATATGTGCTAGTCATTCTTGACTCTAAGGGCCGGTGCTCATCTCAATTTCAAAGCCGAAGCGCCAGCGCTCTCTGAAGACGTCTCCGTGGTCATATGGCTAAAATGACTAAATGTCAAAGGTGCACAGAATTCTGTTACCTTCCCACCAAGGTGGTCCCTATTTTTCTACTTGCATTTCTACAAGCTTTCGAACTGCTAGGTTAGCAGAATCTGGGACAAGTAACGGGAGCTCACTCCATTACACGGCACTAGGGATTCGAACCACCAAACCTTTCTGATTGACAAGCTCAGCGTCTTAGCCACTGAGCCATATTATAGTACAATTCCTTATTAGGACAAAATCTTGTCCTTGAAACGCTTTTCTTCTCATAACAGCTTCTTATATGTATCAAAGGTGAAGGCAAATATCAGATTCCACATTTTTATTTTATTTTTTGCCCTCTGTGGTAATGTTTTAATTTTGGGGAGACCTTGATGTGTCTTTTTTTTATCAGATCAATCAGAAAATGGTTCACTTTATGAATCATAGATGATTTAATGGAACTTGGATTCCTGCTTTAAACTTTTCTTTCTTGCTTTTAGGATGAGCAAATTCCTTTGCACTTCTTTTGGTATAAACGTTGCATGCAACTAATAGTGGTTAAAGATGTGACCAACAAATCTCTCTGGCTTGCTGGTAAAGTTTAAACTACTCTATTTCTTGTATTTTTGACATAACACCAGGAATTTATAGCTGACAGCTTTTTTCTTGTAACCATGGTGAATTATACATCTTTACTCTATTTGAAGATGTTACCTAAAATTCTATATTCCCTAAAATGGTGTTTTAAAAAAATAAGATTGATAACATCTGTCATCTGCAAACTGAATAATTTATGATATAGTAGTCTCTTAAATCATTTGTCTTAGAAGAACTACTTATTTTCTTCTTATTTGGCTTCCTGGCATATGGAATTTATATTTCCTTCTCCTTTCAGCTATATTATAATAAACATCCCCCCACTTTCTGCTGCTTTGTAACTCAAGGCCACAACACAAGGTGGTATTTTATGTTTTACTAGTAAATGTTCAACAAATGAGACAATGTGTGTCATTAGAGAATGTGTGTAATTTCCTTTTTCTCTCCTTCCCCCTCTCCCTTTGCAGAGCAAAATTCAGTACTGTAAACAGGTGAGTGGAGTGAAGTGGGATAAAAAATAGTTTGATGTCTTAAATACCCACAAAACAATTGAGGATGTACTACTTTAAACATACAGGGTTGATTCAGACTAACTACACCAGGGGTGTCCAAACTGGGGAACTTTAAGACTTGTGGACTTCAACTCCCAGAATTCCCCAGCCAGCCATGCTGGCTGGGGAATTCTGGGAGTTGAAGTCCACAAGTCTTAAAGTTCCCAAGTTTGGACACCCCTGAACTACACAGTTCTAAAACAGACAATCCCTTAAGTCCCCTGTATGTCAATCAGAATTAAGTACAATTAAATAAACATTCAACATCATGCTTATATTAATTATGCAGCCAACATTTTTCTCATCCTTTTTATTTACTCCAAAGTAAGAATTTCAAATTCATTCCCTCATCTGCATTGGCATCACCACACAGAGAGAGTGGAAATTCAATTCCCTTCAGCCGCTTCCAGCTCAACATAATTTATCCAGTGGCTGATTCAAAAACAAAAGTCAATTGCATTGCTGTTAGAACTGAAAGCAACAAATGCAATTACAATTTAAACAAAGGGATTCTGTAATAAACAGAAAGCTATTGGAAGGGCTCTTTTTTTAGAGAAATCAGGAAGAATAGGCCCTTTAGAAGAGGGGGCAAAATAAACAGGCAATTTAGAGGAAGTGATAGAGTTCTGTTGCAGACAGCCAAAATAGAGTAGAGACCCAGAAAGAGGATCCAGATTTAGGGATCCAAAGTCAGGACAGAAAAACAAGTTTTTTATCAAAGATAACATCAAAAGAAGATGACAATGCCCCCCAAAACCAATTGTCTTTTCCTGAAACTTATGCTTATATTGACAAAAGGAGAATGGTTACTAAAATGCTATGATAGTAGTAGAATTGTACCTAATTTCTGATTTACTTTGTTTTGTTTAAATAAGAAAAACTCTCTGGAACTGTTCCATATATATATTTAAGCCTTGTACTCTAATTACATTAGTGATGTTCTCACTTACACCAAGTTGCCAGTACATAAATTTAGTCCTGGTTTAAAAAAAAAAAACCTCAGATAATGTCTCGGAGTTTGATAAAGCAACTTTTAAAGGGAAGAGAAAAATGACTCACAAAAGGTTGAACAACTACACAAACTGGCAACACACTTGCATGCTTAATATAATCTTGCTAATCACTGATAGCAGCAATCGATATTTTGTAAGCATTTAAATTTATTTTCTTCTTGTTTTGGAATGTGATATTGCAGTTGAAGATTTGAAGACAAAAGAAAACTTTATATGCAAAGTCCACCTCGTCCTCTTTTTCACCTTTTCCCATTTTTCCTTCTGCTTCTGAATTATTTTAAACTTCAATTATTATTAATTTAAAATTAGTATTTGTATAAAATTATGACTATGGATCTTATGCAGCTTGAAATTCAACAGATATTAAATGAAGCTGTTGTGAAGTTTCCAAAATCTGCCCTAATTAAATTACAAGCCTCGAGACAAAGTTCAAAATACCTGCTGTTTTGGAGGAAGGAGAGAAATAAGTGCAACCTGTTTAGTAGGATGGAGAAAAATTAAACCTGTTTTAGAGGCAGAACAGAAATAAATGCAACTTTTTTGGAGGGGGAGGAATAAAATTAGATTTTGTGAAGGGAGAAGAGACATTAATTCAATCTGTTTGGAGAGAGCTACTTCTTTATGCGCTGAAGGTTCTGGGATCAAAATCAAGGCAAGCTACCCGAATGAGGATATACCTGCCTGTTTGCTGTCTAGGGGAAAGCATGATTGATGACTAAATATGTTTATTATTTAGTTTCAAAATGTAATGTCTATGATTTGTTGTATTTTTATTTTGTCTTCTTCATTTGCATTTTAATCTGCATTGAGCTGCACTTGGGAATATTATGGCTACATGCAGCCTCCTAGCCATGTGTTTGACACCTCTGATACAGATTATAGCAGCCTATAATAAAGAGCACATTTGGAAAGCCTTTTTAATATTTTTAAATAGTGGTAACTTTTAGCCCTTTCCAATCTGTCTCAGAGCTGTCACCTTTCTGCTTGTGAAGAAAAGTTTCAATAAAATTTAGAGCCAGATAACATGCTGGTATTTACAAACTAGCATTCTAGAACTAACCCTAAAATCCTAAAATTGCCTTTTAGGCATTTTCTTTTTCTATATGTTACTTTTACGTTCCAGGAACTTGAAACAACTGCTCAGGTTATGGCAATGTGGGAATATGAAAAGCTTAGGCCACAAGAAGTTAGAGGAGATCCAGAATATGTGACTCTTCTGGACATGTCAGATGAGTCACAAAGGGGGGAGTGAGATAGGCTAAAACTTTGGTTCACGTCTAACAGCCAGGCTGAAGGCTGCAGGCCCGAAAAAGTCTGATCAAGTACAAAGCCTTATTTCCTTTCTTGTAAGAATTGCTGACATGAATGATTATGTTTATCTGCAAAGAGCTGACCCAGACTAATGTATCCTGTTTGCTAGCTTGTTCTCCTTTTCCTCCCTTTAAACATTATAGTTGATATAATCCATTGGATGCATATGGCCCCCTCCCTTTTTCCTTTCTGTCTCCTTACGGCAATTAAGATATGTACCAAGTGCTTTCAGTTCCTTATTATACCATATATGTCAAATGTAACCATCAGCAAATATATATGTCATTTGGGGTATAAAACCCTGTTTATGATAATCATTCGGGGTCCGGACAAGCTGTTTCCTCTTTGTTCGGTCCTTTATTATGCATAATAAATAATAAACCTGTTTCCTACACTGGAGTGCTTGGCTGTGTCCTTCCCTCTTCCTACATCACCAGGAACTTGTAACAAGTTCTACATATAAACTGTGTAACAGCTTTGATTGTTCATTTTTAACAGCATGTAGTGTTCTATTTCTAAGGGCTCTGCAAGCTCCAAAGATACCATTGCAAAATGTGGTAATTTAGGTTCTGCAGTGATACTTTATATGATCATTTGTATTGAGTGGTGTGTATTGTAGTGAAAGGATTGATTTGTATATCATTTTAATGTCAGGGACAAAGAATAAGCAGAAGGTTTAAATGAGATGAAGTTGTGCCAGAAATATCATGGGCAGCATACATATTTATTTATTTAATATGCTACCTTTAGTATTTTTATAAAGATGGGGAACATATCTAGTATTCTTCCCTCCTGCTATTTTCCCCATAACTACAACCCAATGAGGTAAGCTCACCCTAGTGAGACTGATTGATCCAGGTCATCCAGCTACCTTTCATGCCTAAATACAGACTAGAACTCACAATCTCCTATTTTCTAGCCTAGTACGTTAACCATTTAACCAAACTGCTCTGTCATACAAACAAAATAGAAGTAAGAAGTAAAGAGAAGTTCAAACCAGGAAAGAACAATATAGAACTAAGACACCCCCCCCCACCCAAAAAAGGAAGCCATGATAACTTGCAAAAAGATTGAATAGGATGTCATCAAGGCACTGATTCCGTTCAGTTAATATACCCAAGTGTTCAGAAGTTCAGATGGTGGTGAACAGCACATTCTCCCCTGTAAATTGCACTGCAACATCAATGAAAAACAGATGGTTTGAAACTCATCAAGTGAGTTTCTGCTTGATCATTCTGCCCTGTTTAAGAATAAAGGTGAAGGTTTTCCCCTGTCTGTTCATGCCCGACTTTAGGGGGCAGCACTCATGTCCATTTCTTAGCAGTGGGAGCCAGCCTTGTCAAAGACACTTCTTTGGTAATGTGATCAAGTATAACAATATGTCGAGGTGCATGGAACCCTGTTACCTTCCCACCAAAGTGGTACCTATTTATCTAATCACATTTGCATGTTTTGAACTGCTATGTTGACAGTAGTTTAAGAATAAAAGAGGCCAATTCACCAGTACCAAGTAATCTACACTTGTCTAGCCAGGGTTGATGGCAGGTGTCAAAAGTTGGATGGATAGGTTGACCAAGAGATGTATTTGATGAAAGCCAGCCATTGGAAACAGGCACACCCTTTATTTGGATATATTTCCAGAAGGTAGCCTGCTCTCCCCCCCCCTATGCTCAATTCTTTAAAGAGATGTATATTTTAAAAATGAGGCTTTTGGAAAATGTCCTTCTAATAAATTCTGAATTCCTTTAAACCATATACAAGCAGGGGATTGGAGTAGAAGACCTCCAAGGTCCCTTCCAACTCTGATATTCTATAATCTATTTGTCATAAGTATAGCCAATTCTAAAGGTGTATTCAATTTTGCCAAACCTTTCCAAATAGGAACATTTAGTGGTTATTACCAGAACATTTCTGACTCAATATTTGTCTTTAAAATTCATTTTCCTTGTGTTCGCATACATATCCCAGGACTCCATTACACTACTCTTATTTCTTAAGAATGCCATTTCATTATGTCTGTATGTGAAGTGTGAAGGAAACTTTCTTTATGGTCTGCAAACCTTGGGGAGGAGGGAGTACCATATAAAAAGAATAAAAGTCCTTACAGCAGAAGAAAGAACATCATGGTGTTTGGCAAAAGTAATAATAAATCTTGGCAATGTCTATGCAGACCATTTCTTAGAGTAGATGGGCTTTAGAACAGAATTGTCCTAGGGGGAATGAGAAACTGGGCATTTATTGTTAAAAACACAACTGTAAATATTGTAATGCTGATATTGCTCCCCAAAGCTGCTTGTTGTTATTGTTGTTCTCCACACTACTTGCAAAGGTTCAAACTAGGGAATGAAAGGAAGAAAGAGCCAAGTTAATTATGACCTCTCCCTGGAAAAGAATCTTGCAGAGCTTATTGGGATACATTTATTATTAGGTTATTCAACCCAAGAATGGTTGTGGTCAGGAGGCTGAGATGCATTTCCATTTTCTGCAGCTCCATTTGTATCTTCTATTTTGCTGTGAAATGCTGGTGAATTCTCACATGGGCAAAGTTGGAATAAGTGATAGCTGTAGAGAGATAGAGGAGAGGGAAAAGCAATGTTGCAGACACATACAGTAAGTTGGCTTACATCATCTTGAATTTGTCATCAATAATTTTAAGAAAGCATAGAAATCAAAAAATCCCTTCAGAATGCTTTTTTAATGATCAATGTGTTTGCTATTTAAGTGATGCTTGTGATGTTGGGAAACATTAAGCCAGGTAGGGAGGAGGACTCAAGGAGGGAATTAGCCTTGAATTCTTGCACAGGAACAGAAAATCCAGGACTGATCTCTGCCCCACCCCAATGTCTGTAAAACCTTATCTATCTGTTTCCAAGGGAAGGCAACCATTTGGGAAGATTCCTGTATTATAGGCAGAAGACAATGAAGTATTTAGCTTGAACTCTACATGTGTAGATCTGCTTGTTAGCACCTCATATGATGAGATGTTACACACCAGCAGTGTGCCAATATTGATAGATGTATGCCCACATGTAATTGATCAATACCATTTTCTTTTTCATAATAAATGAATCTGCTCTGGATACTCTCTGATAAATACATTTATTGGGAAACATTTATTGCCTTACAAGAGTGCAGTTATTTAGTATAATTTTAATTGTGTTTCACAGAAAGATAAGTTCTATTTTAAAGGAGGAAAAAATTAATTATAAAAACTTTCTGATACTTTTTCAGCCAGTTATATTTTTTTTCAGTTTAATCCATCCAGCAGGTAGGGTGTGTGGATTGGAATGATGTGTGTGATTGTGTACGCTGCCTGGAGTTTCTCTAGAGAATGGCAGAATAACATGAAGTAATATATAAAAATGGAAAGAGAAATATAATGTTTGAAGAGGCAACCTTGCTTTTTGCAGTTCAACAAAAGGTTTTTTTTAAAGAAAAAATATGTTGGATATGACCTAGAAAACAATCCCTATCATTTTCTATTTAAAAAGTTTGAAGAAAATACATGAATAAGAAATGCAACCCTATTTGCTGTAAAATCCAACCCGTTCTTCCTTGCAGATAATGCAATTTCTCACATTTTTATCTATTTCAGCTTCTTTTACTGCAGTGGTATTGAGATTGACTTTTCTTTATATAGAAGCCAACACCAAAAGGGGTCAACTTTCCCATTGCCCTGAGTGTACAGAATTATTCCTTATATGGAATTCTTGATTGCATTGCCCCGCTTCATTTGAAGTGATACAGCAATAGAAAGCCTGTCTTAAGGGTCTTTTCAGTACAGGCATTTATACCAATCTTTAGTCCAAATTCTTATTTTCCCCCTCCCCTTTATTTAATATTATGCCCTATATATACAATTTTGCACATTATCATCTTCTGGATGGTCAATGTAACACTTTAAAATTCCCCACAACATTTATTCTACCAAGTTATTTTAATAACAACGAAGGCCAACCAAGGGAACCCATAATTAAATATTCCAACAGAAAACAACAAATGTACCTCAGGGCTGAACGATTTAGCTTTTGGTGCTTTCTGAGCTTGGTTGTTTTCTCACAGATGTTTCATTATCAGGCTGGTTAACATCATCAGTGTGCACTAATGATGTTGCTTAGCTCACATTGATGATGTTATTTAGCCTGGTAATGAAACATGAGCAAGGAAACAACCAAGCTCAGAAAGCACCAATACCCTAATAATTAAATGCCTCAAACAAGAATGCTTCAGGAAATGGATACAGTTTATTTGATCTACACTTTTGGGAACAAACATATGAAGCAGTATTGTCCTCTCCAGTGGAAATTGTATTTTTCCAACTATTATATGCATTCAGTTTAGTGCAAAAGTATTTACCCATTAAAGTTTTCAGATTTTTCCTTTTGTCACTGAATATGAATATGAATAGAATAGAATAGAATAGAATAGAATAGAATAGAATTCTTTATTGGCCAAGTGTGATTGGACACACAAAGAATTTGTCTTCGGTGCGTATGCTTTCAGTGTACATAAAAAGACAAGATACATTCATCAGGAATCATAAGGTGCAACACTTAATGATAGTCATAGGGTACAAATAAGCAATCAGGAAACAATTGCTATATCAATATAAATCATAAGGATACAGTCATGAGTGGGAGCAGATGGGTGCAGTCATAAGTGGAGGAGATGGGTGATAGGAACAATGAGAAGACTAATAGTAATAGTAATGCAGCCTTAGTGAATGGTTTGACAGTGCTGAGGGAATTATTTGTTTAGCTGAGTGATGGCGTTCGGAAAAAAACATGTTCTTGTGTCTAGTTGTCTTGGTGTGCAGTGCTCTATAGCATCGTTTTGAAGGTAGGAGGTGAAACAATTTATGTCCAGGATGCGAGAGGTGTGTAAATATTTTCACAGGCCTCTTTTTGATTCAAGCAGGTCCTCAATGGAAGGTGGGTTGGCAGTAATTGTTTTTTCTGCAGTTCTGATTATCCTCTGAAATCTGTGTCTGTCTTGTTGGGTTGCAGTACCAAACCATAAAGTTATAGAGGTGGAGATAACAGACTCAATAATTGCTCTGTAGAACAGTATCAGGAGCTCCTTGGGCAGTTTGAGCTTCCTGAGTTGGTGCAGAAATAACATTCTTTGTTGTGCTTTTTTGATGATGTTTTTGATGTTAGGTCTCCATTTTATGTCTTGAGTTATGATAGAACCTAGAAATTTGAAAGTCTCTACTGTTGATACTGTGTTGTCTAGTATTGTAAGAGGTAGTAGTATGGGATGGTTTCTCCTAAAGTCTACCATCATTTCTATGGTTTTGAATGTGTTCAGTTCCAGATTGTTCCAGTCACACCACAAGGCTAGTTCTTCAACCTCCTGTCTGTATTTGGTTTCATTGTCTCGAATGAGACCAATCACTGTTGTATCATCTGCAAACTTCAGTAGTTTAACAAATGGATCGTTTGAGATGCAGTCATTGGTATATAGAGAGAAGAGAAGTGGAGAGAACACACAGCCTGGAGAGGTGGGTGCTCCTGTGCTAATTGCACAGGTATCTGATGTGATTTTGCCTAGTTTCACCTGCTGCTTCCTGTCTGTTAGGAAGCCTGTGATCCACTTATAAGTGTGTTCAGGTACCACTAGCTGATTTAGTTTAGTTAGAAGAATGTCCGGTATGATGGTATTGAATGCTGAACTAAACTAAACTAAGAGAGTTTTAAGATGGTCCATAATAAATGGACAAGCAAGTAGCCACTCACATCCCCTGATCATCAACAGCATCTGAGTTTCGATACATATTCAAGGAAAATGAAGCATGGCTAAAAATTATATACCTATAGGAATTGTCTTAATTCCCTTTCTTTCTGCTAGGGAGAAAATTTGTATTTTTAAAGCAGGCAGAAGTTGGGAACGTAGCCCAAGAATATGAATGGGCTTCATTCCATTCCCCAGCAGCCTAAAAATCAACCCAATTGGAATTCTTGGGAATGTGACAAAAAGTTAGAGAGAAATTTATTTTCAGGAGAATGGGTATTCTTGAAAAAAAATTAATTAAAAATATTTAACTATAATTTTTGGAGAATTTTTTTTTTTAAAAAATTGTCTATATGTGTTTATGGTCAAAATGTTATCTTGGTGTTTATATTCTCTATACAAACTTAATACTGCCATATTCCATGCAATTTTGGATCTCTTTACATCAATTGCCTCTAAGTTAGGAGCAGAAAATAATATTCTTCTGGTCTACCCAGAACCTTTTCTTCCAAGTTTTTCTATAGAATATCATTTTGAACCACAACTTTATATTTTTAATCCTCCATGTTACTTACCACATTTTTCGGATATAAGACACACCCTTTTCCCTCTAAAAAAGAAGGTGAAAATCTGGGTGCATCTTACACTTAATGTAGGCGCCTGGGTCATCTGGAGAAGGGGCAGGTGAAGCAGGCAGTGCGCAGGAGGTGTAAGAAAAGGTCCGCTGCTCGGACTCCCGCTTCTTCAGGCAAGCCAGTTGGAGGGTGATTGACTTCTGCTCGGGAGAAGTCTGGCCCGGGAGATGGGTCTGGCCAGGAGGAATGCACGCCCCGTTTTTGCAATCGGAGAGGAAAAAGAGCATTTCAGGTGGTTGACAATTCCTGGAATGCGCCTGGAACCGCCCATCGCCCGAAACGGTCTTTTGGAACTGCCCGAGAAGGGGCAGGTGAAGTGGGTGCTGCAGAGATCGTGATAACAGCGATTTCAGGCGGTAGCGCAGCGATCTCAGGAGCCAAAGTCTTTGAAACAAGCTTGATTGTACCCCATTTCAGGTTTTTAATGTCCCAATCTAGCATCCTGAGAAAAGCCTTTGTAGAGAGGAGATTGTTCCTCTCCCCCACCCCCTTCAATCCCCCTGGATCTGTCATGCAGTGCTTATTGCGATTGCTGCTATTGCACACAGCTACCGTATCTCTTTGCTGCATGGCAGATCCAAGAGGATGGGGTGGGGGTGGGAAGAGGACTAATCTCTTCTCCATGAAGGCTTTTCTCAGGATGCTAGATTGGGAAGCTGATACCTGGAATGGGGTACAATCAAGCTTGATTCAAAGGCTTTGGCTCCTGAGATCACCTGTCACGCGAAAATGCTGTTACCACGATCTGTGCAGCACCCATTTCACTGCCCCATCTCAGGCGGAGAAAAGCCTTTGTAGAGAGGAGATTGGTCCTCTTCCCTTCCCCAACACCCACCCCAACACCCCTGGATCTGTCCTGCAGCAAAGAGATACAGTGGCTAGGCGCAATAGCAGCAATAGCAATAAGCACTGAATGACTGATCTGGGTTGATTGGGGGGGGGGGGGAGAGAAGAGGACCAATCTCCTCTCTACAAAGGCTTTTCTCAGGACGCGAAATTGGGAAGTTAAAAACCTGAAATGGGGTACAATCAAGCTTGTTCCAAAGGCTTTGGCTCCTGAGATCGCCACGCTGCCACCCAAAATGCGCTTATAGCGATCTCTGCGGTGCCCGCTTCACCTGCCCCTTCTCAGGCGGTTGCGGGCAGCAGAGATCGCTGTAAAGCCTTTTGGGGTGGCAGTGTGCCGATCTCAGCTGCCTGGGTTGTCCGAAGAAGGGGAAGGCTGAGCAGCGAGCCGCTTGCCTTACGCCTCTCCTGCAGCAGTTCCACTTTTTCTCCCTTCTCCTCTCCTAAAGTTCAAACCATGACCAGCTTCCCAAGAGCGACACAATACTCATGAAAGTGGGGGGGGGGGAGAAACAAAGGGGGCGCGAAAGCTCATGGCGGGCTCAAAGGAGCACCTGTCAACATCAGAGACAAGAGACTCCTCCACGAACCCAGGGAAAGGGGTGGGGGAAAAGAGCCCCTTTGAAAGGAAAACCGCCGCCTTCTTCCCTCGGTTTTGTGCCCTCCTGTTTCTCGGCAGCCCCGCTGCCAAGCCTCTACTGGCTGGAACTCAGCATTTATTTTGTTTTTTACTTCTCACTTTCATGTATTTCTGCCATGCTTTCTCGGCACCCCAGCTCATGGAATGGGGCAGGTGGAAGAAAGGCAAAGAAAAGCCAAGGAGCTGCAAGCTAAGATCATAGGCAGGCCAGGGAAAAGGGGGGGGAAGAAGAAGTGGGGTTGGGAGAGAGGAAACACCAAGCTGGTCCTTGCCTCTCCCAAGGAGCTCCTGCGTCACCTCGCAAGTGCACCTGGTTTCAGTTTTACGCCTCAAATGTTTGACTCGTGCAGAGGAGAGAGGGTTTAAGGGGAGGAGGAAATGGCTGTGGGAAGTGATGTTAACCAACACATTGTTAAATGCCCTTGTATAGTGGAACTGATTTTGCAAAGCGAGACTGAGAGAGTGTGTGCAGGGGGCAACAATGCTATGGAAACCAGCCCAGGCTATGGGGCGAGAAGTGGTCCGCCGTGCTGCCTTTGATGCTGCCCTTTTCAGGGATCTAGCGGGGAGAGCAAGTGCCATGCTAGAGCCCTGTGAAGGGCTTGTGCTCCCTCAGCAGGTGGGCTGCTGAGGTGACCCCAAGAGGGCTTCCACGATCCCGAGTGGGCCAGCCTCTTTGAGCAGCCAAGTCCCTCGTCTGCCCCCATGAAAATCATCCCCCACCCCACGCACTCCAGCCTTGGTGTTAATCGGGCTAGCGTCCTTCTAGCAAACCGCAAATGGCAAGGTCAGCTTCAGCAGCTTGATTCAGCAGGAACAGATGATTGATGGGTGGAATACCCCAATCAGCTGTTCCAAGGTGCAGGTATAGCCACGGGCCATAGTTGCCTGTGTGCCTTGCATTTTCGAGCACTTAAAGGTGGTGGGGATCCTCACTTCCACTTTATCCATTTAAAACAAACCCTATCACCCTACATGCATTTAACTGGAGTGCATGGAGTGGGGGATGATTTTCATGGGGGCAGACGAGGGACTTGGCTGCTCAATGGGGCTGGCCCAGCGCTGGTGCCACTCGGGATCGTGGAAGCCCTCTTGGGGCCACCTCAGCAGCCCGCAACTCTGCCCATACATAATTTTACTGATATATAAAAGGAATCTAAGTGAGTCAACGTCATCTAAGTTTCATATTTCTTTCATAATTTCCACATTAACCTTTTAAAAATATTTAGTGTCAAAGATGTGCAAAAACTCACAAAAATCAGATGAAGGCAAGTACTCCCCCTCCCCCAATTGTATTTGCCAAATTGTAGAAATTACTGTGCATTTTTAAAGTTTTTGTTGGTACAATGTAGTACACAAAAATGCATTACAACAGAAGCAACTGGAAGTGAAAATCACAAAGAGTAAAGAAGACTGATTTATTTCATTTCAGCTCAAATGTAATACGCCACCATTATAAAACCTGTTATCTTAATTTAAAAAAAAAAACAGAATCCAGAATATATGAAGTATATATATTGCTTGACTTTACTTCTTACATTTCTTTTTAAAGGTTAATCTGCTTAATTAAAAATAAAAAAATCATGAGAGAAGAATTTTTACTGCCGCTGTTGTTTACCTTGGATTTTTATGTAAAATAACCCCATTCATACTTTCTCAGAGCGAAAAAAATTTCTAGGTGTCAAAATTCACACTTTTATGATGCGTTTATCCATTCTTCCAAAATGCGTAAAAATAAAGCAGTAAGGAAAAGGACTTCATTCTATGAGAGAAACTGCTATTTTTATAAAATCCAAATCTGCGAAACCTCTTTCATTAAGATTCATTAATCTTAATTATAAATAAGATTAGAATGCTTTAGCACATCTCAGTCATTTATTTCATCATCCACAAAATCCATGCCATTATACATTTCTCCAATTTTGTTGTTTTTGCTACTGGAAAGTAAAATATATATTTTTCTGGAAAAATCTGAAAAGATTATGAAAACTCCATTCCTTTTCTCTCCAGTCACTGATTTTTTTTCACAACTACATACATGGCAAGTATCATGAATCACAACACTGCTAATTGACAAAAAACTGATATGTGGATAGTGATGTCAGCTGTGATGGTGATATCAGATAACAGAGTGCTGCAATGTTGACAAAGCGGTTCTAAAAATCTAGATCTCTGTCAATCATCCTGTTTATTCTGTCTATAAATTTTAATAAGAAATAAGATAAGATAATCCTGTTTAACCGCTTACATCATGCAACTTCAGTTTTGGGGATGCTATAGCTATGTGCAATACAGAGAAGAGAAAAGTGGTAAGTAAACGAATTTAAAGGCAGGAGAAAAGTAAAAGAATAGGACATTTAACCAAGTCTTATTTACACCAACTCATGATATCCCTCCAAACTTCTACATCCTTGAATCTTGCTTCCACCACATCTAAATCAAAACATGTGCAATATTTTTTTTGTCACATTCTTAAGACTTCTTAAAAATTCAACATTTATACAATACCATGGAAATGGTATGTGATATAAGGAAAAAAACAGAAATATATCTTTATTTAAGATGATAAATGCAGGTTGTCCTCAATTTATGACCATAATTGAGCCCAAAATTTATGTTGCTTAGTGAGACATTTGTTAAGTGAGTTTTGCCCTATTTGATGATTTTCCCTGCCACAGCTGTTAAGTGAATCATTGCAGTTGTTAAAAACCTGGTTGTTAAGTGAATCTGGCTTCCTCATGATTCTGCTTGTCAGAAGGTTGCAAAAGGGGTTCACCTGATCTGGGGACACTGCAACCGTCATAAATTATGAGTCAGTTGCCAAGCATCCAATCTTTGTCACGTGACCATAAGGACGCTGCAATGTGTTAAAAATGGCCGTGAGTCACTTTTTTCAGTGATGTTGTAACTTTGACGAACTGTTGTAAATCAAGGACTACCTCTATATGTTCCTTCTTTAATCCTACATTTAACATTCTTAGTTTTTATTATTTGTTTAGAAGTTATTCCCTATGTGCTAAGTAGAATATATGTATATATATGGCTTGGGTGTGTGTTGCTGTTCATAGACCGATCCAGTAGCTTTCACAAGAATACATTCTTCTGCTGATGCAATTTTCTTGTGGATATGCAGCTGGCTAAATAACAGAAATTAAGCAGCAGGAATAGATGGACATGCCACACGATGGAGTGATATAACAATTGGGGCCTTCATAGTTCTGTCCTAGTTCCAGGGCTTATAATTAATCTGGAACTGGGCATCACTAGTGAAAAAGCCAGGTTTAAAAGAGCTCCAAAGGGAACTCTGCACATTAATGGAGTAGGCATCAAAATGATAGGTGCCATTCAAGTGTAAAGTGATGTTCAATTTTTATTCTATCTTGTCATTTTTTTTGTCAGGTAGACCAGCATGAAAGTGGGAAAAGCTCTTGTGTAAGCCCTGGAGGCCACATTTTTCTTAGGATCTTCAGGCTGCCACGCTTTGTGCTGTGGGAAACTAGAAGGGGGAATTGCATGGAGTTGCGGGGATATCTAGCCATAATAACATTCCTTTCTCTGAGAGCCAAGTACATTCTGCCTGCACCTGGAGTGGCATGACTGGGGGGTCATCTCCAGTTGGGATGGTGTATTGATTGGACCATGTGATGGACATGTGGGTCCAGGGGAAGGGACTTGGGCTTTCTTTTGGTTGGGGAAAACCAGGAAGCTTTCAGATTCAGGTTTTCCAAGATGTGTCAATATGGCATCTCTAATAAAATAGAACTTTGAGGAATTCCTAACCTTGGAGTCTTATTGCGCTGGGTGCTGCTTGGAATCCTGACATGCTTGTTTATGTGAGGTTCAGAAATGCTGTAATTGTCATACTTATTCAGTAGTGGTGACCTAAGAATTATCAGTACAATATTAATGATGATGAGGTATTGTATGGTGGTTGTATGACCTGCTGTTCAATTTTATGGTTTGATATTGTCCATCTGTTCATCATTTTTCTACAAGCAGTTGCATTTCACTGAGTAACACCTGGATATATTTTAAAAAATGCATTCTTGAAGAATCAAAATTTTAACTTGAATTTGGATGGCTTCCAAACAAATATTTTTGAAGCATTGGCTGCCCAACAAAAGCAGAGATGGGGTCATATTTATATAGCAGAGTTGTGCTTTGCAGCCACAGCAAAAAAAAATGCACTATTTTAAAATAATAACATTTTGATAACATTGTTAAAGTCTCAGACTTTCATTGTGTAAATTGATTTTTCCATCAAAATGAAATTTTAGCTGATGCCTTAGAATTTTCAAGTTTCCTTCTAATGCAAGCTAACAGTAATTGTCAGAAATTAAATCAAAACTTTCTGATCTAACCATAACCTAATCTAAATGCTTTAAGTATTTTAATATTAAACAACTCTTGGGAAGATTATGAACATCCTTTGAGTACCATACATTTTTTATGCATTCATTTGTGATCCACTCAGTCAAATGATTAACATTTTCATAAAACCAATTTAAATTAAGCATTTGCTTTCATTGATTACTTTAAATTTTTCTTAGTGCAAAAAATCAATTAAAGTTATTACATAATATATTTAGTTTTTTTAATTAAACCCAAAATGATATGTCTATAAACACTTAATTGAAAAGCCCTAACATTCTTTTCTTTAACACTGAAGAAGTATTAGCAAGATTTATCTCTTCAATGACCTATACTTTTCTCTCTTCTCCTATTATTTAATGCCTCTGAGTTATTATTCATATACAGCATTCCCTACATATTCCCACCAGTTTTTCGTCTTGCAACCAATTATTTTTTCTCCAATTTCCATAATTCATTCTCAAAGCAGGGCATCAGAAGGGAAATGAAGTTAAGGAGGAACAAATGAGGTTTTCAGATGGACTTTGAAATAGTTTAATGAAGCAATTTAAGTGGAACCCAATTGGTGGTTGAAAACAAGAAAAATAAAGTTATCTGTTTAATACAGTAGAGACCTTTTTTAAAAAACAAAGAAAATCCCATCTTAATTTGTGCCAACTAAGTATACCTCACCCTTTGCAATATTTATAGACAAAAAAGTTGGCATCAGTATTTTCCCTGAATGTTTGCTTATTGGTTTATATAATTTACAGGAGTGCCCATCTCACATAAATGCACAAAGATTAAAAACACAAAGCCACTCATGGCATATTGGAACACAGTGGCTCAAGTGGTTGGAACACTGGACATGAGGTTAGCAAGCCCATGTTTGCAAGAGCTACCATGGGCTGGTGTTGAGCTCTCGTCCTTCACTCCAGCTTCTGCAGGGGACATGAAAGGAGTCCCAAACTGGGCATCCCCAGGGCAACAGTGGTTTCACCAGCTAATCCTTTCAACTCAGAAGACCTCTGTGCTTCTTACGCAAGTGCAAAAAACCCCACAACAACAACAACACATGGCATATAGTTCTTATAACAAAAGGTGAATCCATAGTTTTATTATCACTTTGCATACCAATGTTTAGCCAATGCATAAGCAATCCTTGCTGTACCAGCAGCAGCAATGAGGGCAAATTTTGGTATTTTTTATTATGTCTGTGCACCATTGCTGCTCCATGGGGTTATAATCATTTTCAGAAAGATTTCGGGTGTGATTTTATATATTACCTGTAAAGCCTATGTGGTATAAAGCTATATGTTGGATGGTCTTTCTCGAAATGTTTCTGCTCATCCCATAAGATGTAGTAAGAAATCTATGCTCTGGATCCTTTCTATTAAATAATGTCTTGTTGTTGGACCCCAGAATTGTGTTTTCTGTGTGACAGCACCTTCCCTATGGAATAACATTTCCAAGGAGATTTGGATGGTTCCAGTCCTGGTTGAGTCCCAGGTCTTTGGGTGAGGAGGTTAGATCAGATCCTCTGTTGTGATTATTTCCTTTCTTCTTTGAGTGGAGATATTGTCCATCCTTGGGTGCCAGGGGTTATATGTTGGGTATTTTGTTATGTGTGTATATGCTTTTAATCTTTTTATGCCACCTTGAATCATTTGTGTTAGATGAGCAACCATATTAATCCATTGTGATGATATATAGTTAACATAGTCCAATCATTTCTTTCATTTTCTTTCTGTCTTTTTCTTTTTTTCTTTCTGTCTTTTTCATTTATTCATTTTACTTTATTACAGCACTACTCCAACAGATCATGGGTGGCTTTCATAATCTAGGACATGATTAAAACTGCTAAAAACATAAACAAAAAAACTATACAACCTAGAGTTAAAACAGTCTCTACAATTAAAAAACAACAACCCCACCCCCAAATATTAAGCCCAGGACTGGAAACAGAGCCTGGTTCTAAGGGATTTCTAGAACCTCAGAAGAGTGAAAGGCATCCATATCTCTGAAGGCAGGGGAATGACAAAGGTGGCACACTTACTCAGTCCCACAAGATGACAATATTTATCAGACCTGGACCATTCCTACTCTGCTTGAACATATCAGACAATGGAAATAGGCAGTCCTTCAGATAATTGCAGTAGAGTTTTAACTAGCAAACAATCAGCATATTATTTTGTCACACATCTTTCTGAATCCTTTTTCAAGGAGTAAGGCCAGGCTACTTACTGATGTCCCCAACATCATCCGCCAAACTGGTATTGCTCTCTATAAAATGCACTCAAAAATTTATGGTTCCTTTTCTTATTTCTTATTCTTAGGGAAATATTTCTTGTGCCCTATGTTGATTGTGTGTGTGCATGTGTGTGTGCGTATGTGTATGTATATGTATATGTAAGATTGAGATTGTCTTGGCAATGTTTCGGCGAGGTCTCACTCACCATCTTCAGGCTGGGTTTTGGGCTTAAAGCATGGTCGGAGCTGCCATCTTTCTATAAATCTTGGTGGGGAGGGTGGGGAGTTCTGGATTTGTTTCAGTAAGTGGAATGATTGGTTGTGTGGTTGTATCAGGTTACTCTCCAAAACTGAACACTTAAATAAGAGAATAATTATGGAATCTATCGAAATAGAGAAACACCCCAACAAAATGAATAAACATGAGTATACCTCCCGCCTACCAGACATCTGGAAACCAGCTCTAGTCAATAAACGAGCCCCACCCACCACCCAGCATGAAAGAAGAAACACGAAACAACAACAGACACACAGCCAGCACCAATCAGCACCAATCTACCAATCATGATACAACCACACAACCAATCATTCACAACCAATCGTTCCACTTACTGAAACAAAGCCAGCACTCCATACACACACACACCAAGATTTATAGAAAGATGGCTGGTCCAACCATGCTTTAAGCCTAAAACCCAACCTGAAGATGGCGAGTGAGACCTCGCTGAAACATTGCCAAGACAATCTCAATCTTACATGGGAACAGACCCGAATACAACAAGACCAGCATACCTACACCCGTGAAAATCTACGAAAATATGTTAGAAACAAGATGAAACCCTGAAAGGATACAGGCCATGCGAAATTCCTATGTAAAAGAAATGTCTTTGGCCTTTGTTGAACCTGTGTTACTTAATGAATTGAAATCAACACAGCAAAGAAAACCAACTAGGTGACTTTGGGCCAATCACTCTGTCTCAGCCAGCCCAACTCATGGGTTTGTTTTTCTGAGGAAAATAGGAGGAGGAAGGAGTATTACAGTATAGAAATAGCACTTAGACTTGTATGCCACTTCACAGTGCTTTACAGCCCTCTCTAAGTGGTTTACAGAGTCAGCAAATTGCCCCCAACAATCTGGGTCCTTATTTTACCAACCTCAGAAGGATGAAAGGATGAGTCAACCTGGAACCAGTGAGAATTGAACTGCCGAACTGCTGGCAGACAGCAGGCAGCAGAAGTAGCCCGTAGTTCTGCATTCTAACCACTGTGCCACCACAGCTCTTAGCATATTATGTATGTTCATTACCTTGAATTTATGGGATAAAAATCTAAATAAATAAGTAAATAAGTGAAAACATTGCAGATGAACATATTACATATCCATGTTCAAAGCATTGGTAACTTCTACCTGGTGCTACTTGTACAAAATAGTATCAGGGACCTCAGATTTATTTTGTTTGATCCAATAAAGCATTTGTTATTTTTTGATATAATGATAAGATATTTAATTTAAAATTTTATTTCTAATATGAAAAGAACATAGCACAACAACACTGGCTGATACGTTAAATTAGCAAAATAACTGGCTAGTTTAATATACTGAAGGGATCAGCAGGAGAAAATATGAACAATGATGCTACTAATCACAGGTACTTGATGAGCATACCTGTGTAATGAATCTGTTTGTCAACATATTTGCTGCAGTTACATACTTTATTAAATATAAATGGATATAGAAACAGGTCCCTACTTCAGTATTTTAACAGTGCAATATGGAAGAGATTCTGGGTAAATCAAAACAGCTGGTAATGGCTGCTCTCAATCCTTCCCTCTCTTTCTTTTCCTTTTTCCTCTGCCCCTGTTCAGCAAAGATGACTAAGCTGGGATACAGTGTCAGACCAAAAAAAAAAAAAAAAAGATACAGCTTTTTTCCCTCCACTATTGTTCAGGAAGATACATGCTACAAAATCCCTATTCGTAAGAAATCTCCTTTTCTCCTGCTTAGTGTACAGAGATTGTATTTACTCCACTGCACTTCTTTAGCATTCTGTTCAAGAAGTCATATTAATTTGGCATATATTTGCCACCCTATTTTTTTTTTACACATCTGCTTGACTCAGAGAAGCTTCAGTGGTCACATTCTCCAGCTCATTGCCAACAGTTACTAGAGTGGAACAAAGCTCAGTATGAAACACAGTGAAAAAAGAGGAAATCATAAAAGTGTGATTCAGTTCCATTCACTATTATGGGCCTTAATCCTCTTTCACTGCATGTTCTGAAACATCAGCCAAAAAGCTCACCAAAAGAAGTGAAGAGAAAAAGAACAACTGCTGCTTCTCGCTCCTCTCTCCCTCTCATCAGCCATCACAAGAACAAAGGGCATTGGCAAAGACCCAAAGAGAAAGTTCTTTCAAAAACACACCTAAATATCAAGAAAAGTTGTAGCTAGCAGGCAAACTTGCATTAAGTATCAATAATTGTTCTGACCTAGGCTTCCTGATACAGTAAAATGCACACAATTAAGTCCAAAAACCCTCTTTTTATTTCAAAGGCTGTGAATTATATTCATTCACAGCCCGTAATGAGTTCCAAATAGTAGTAAAAAGTTCTACAGCAGGCTGCCAAAATCCTTCGGGGTACGGCTAATAAGCAGCCACCTTTATCTTCTTTGAAAACGCTGCCAAAGACTTAATTGACAATTAGCTTGGCAAGGCCACATGGAGCAGAGTCCAAATGTATTTTCAGAAGATAAACTGACCAGCATGAACCAAGTTGCTTCCTACTAAGGCTCATGTGCCTTTGTTCCTCCTTTATGTCCTAAGGAAGGGGCCAATCACCTCAAAACCATACTCCCGAGGCATCCCTTCTGTTTTAACAGTTCTTGCCTTCTGGCAGTTCTGTGGAGGAGCCTCTTCCTCTGCCTCACTGCTGTCTTACTCTGGAGGCATCACATAACTCCCAGATGGCCCTCTCTACCTCCAATGCAGAGCCCTCGTCCAAGCCTTTCCCAGACTCCAGGACTGGCCCATGTTCCTCCCCAACCTCCTTGCTGTCCAACTCTGCTGCCAGCTCCACAGGCCACCGGCGGACCACAACAGTAACTTTTATTTTTATTTTTGTATGAAAAGCAGACTTTACAACTGCATACGTTATGGATGCAAGAATACATATTTATGATTTTGCGTGTGGAACTATTCCTGGAAATTTTGACTGAAAGAAAATAGATTTTGGGGAAGATACCTCCCACTCTGAGGTAGAATATCAACCTAGCTTTCAAATTCCAAGATTTAAAAAGTATATTGTAGTAATCATCAGGAAAACAATATATATATATATATATATATATATATATATATATATATATATATATATATATATATATATATATATATATATATATATATATATATATATATATATATATATATATATATATATATATATATATATATATATATATATAATTATCTCGAAATAGATCTATCCTAGTCTCCCTTTATTTATTTATCAGTACAAATACAACATTATATATATATATATATATATATATATATATATATATATATATATATATATATATATATATATATATATGCTGGTTTTGTTGTATTCGGGTCTTTTCCCGTGTAAGGTTGAGATTGTCTTTGCAACGTTTCGGCAGGATCTCACCTGCCATCTTCAAGCTGTGGGCTTAATTATATATATATAATTATTTGTGACATAGGCTGCACACATGCAATTGAAGAGAAAAATCCCCTAAAGATGCTAGGATTTTAATTTGTAATGGATTCCGAAAAGAGGAATAACATTATTCCACTGGCATTCAGTTGATAATTACATAGTCAAGTAGGGCTTTCAGGATACCCTAATTGCATTTCTAATGTTTGTGACCACTCCATTGAATGCCAGAATGTTTTCTGGTGTGATTTGAAATGTGGGTTTTAAAGCTATTTATGGTTTCACACCTAAGTATGTATAGGACTGCCTTCTCCATGCAGAAATGCCTAACTTGCATTTCTTGCATTTCAAGGTATATTGTACATCTTGTCAACGTCTTCTGATGGATTCAAGTCAAAGAAGCCAATGGATGAAATGTCTCAGGTAGCACTTTTCAGTTGTAGCTTCCATATTGTGAGCTAAGTTTCTTTTTAGTGTTTGATATGGAATATACAGTAATACTAATGTTAGAAAGTGATATGGAATATAGTACTAAATTCCTATTTCAGGGGAAATGCAGAGAGTAGAATTATTTCATTATCTGAAATAATGAAACAAGGTTCCACGGGATCTTTCCAAACACAAGTCCAGGCACAATACTTGGGCTGAAAGATGTACAAGGACTTTAATGGAGTGGGCCATGTAAAGAGCAGCAGTTGAGGAGTGATAGCAAGAGCAATACCCTTGTGGAAGCAATGGATTTTATGATCTTGTGACATTATGCAATCCTTCCAATTCAGCTCTTTTAATCCCCTCCGAATTCTCAAGGGATGCTGAGATTTTCTTGATCACATGTTTGCAAAATTTCAAGACCTGCTGTTTGATGCTTAACTTGTGATCTATTCATAAATACTACTGTCGACTTTATTATTCACCCAAACAGTTTCATCAGGATGTTCAACTTTAGTATCAAAAATTTCTTTACAGATATAGTCATTCTTTACATATAATACAATCCCATCTTCTTTTGTTATTAATATTAATATTATTCACATCTACTGACAAACAAAGTAGCATAAAATCCAGAAAGCAAAAAGCTGTTGCTTTGTTGTTAAGGCTCACAAAGCATCAAATATATGAATGGACAAGAATGCTTCTTCAGCAGGGAAGGAAAAAAAAAACCTTCAGTAATTCCTTCTTTGTAGCACTGTAGGATTTTTGTCACGCTTATTAAATTAATACCGATATGTATAACTTCAAAGAGATAAAAAGACAATACAGCAAAAAAATATGCATGAATAATAGGACTGAACCAAATAGCCTTGACTATTCATGGTTAATTTAATACCAATGGAATGTATTGCCAATGCTTCCCTCAATGCCATGCTGTGTTATTATATTGGAACCACTATCAGAGGCAGCACATTGAAGGATCATTGCTTTAATGTGCTACAAATTGTATTACAACCTGCAAGTTAAAATATATTCTTCCTGCCCATATTATAGCCCACAACAGGCTATGTAAAACTTCACAGAAAAGTGAGGAATGAATATTAAAGCATGCCCTGGCTGAATATTTCAAGCACATTGTAGCCCAGACATTGATAGTACTGGCAGCTTGTAAACTTTCCTTTTCTTGCCAATTAACTTAAAAAAAAAACCCTCAGTGGTCTAGCCCATTATTAATCTATCAGACAAAAGAAGCGGTGATTAAGTCCTCAAATATCTATATATAAAAATGGCTGTGTCTGTGTGTGATTATGTTCCAGCATAACTCTGGAACGCCTAAAGCAATTTCAACCAAACTTGGTACACAGATTACTTACCCTCTGGAAACAAATACTGTGGGGGTAAGACACCCCTAACACCCATTGGGTTGTCTGTTCTTTTAAGATGCAGTGCCTTAAAAGTGTGCCTTAATTGTGCCTTAAAATGGCTTCTACTGTACAATGCAGTGGAGTTGCCATGGTAATGGCTTCACAGTACTCCACAAGGGGGCTCCCTCTAGTAAGGGGGAAAATCCAATATTAGAAATTGCAGTGCCGTTAATTGCAGTGCCGTTCATGGAAGGAGAGTTGGGATAAATAAATATCTAGCCTAGCTATAAATTTAGCAATATTTTTTTTTAAATAACGTGTTCAGTTTAGTTTTGTTACCATTCATATGATACCAGCAGTGGAAATGGAACCGTCATGTGATGGGAAGAGATTATTAAGGAGGCTACATTTATATGAAAGGATTGGCAAAATGGAATGTTTTGTGCAATTTAGCAATTATTTTCTTAAATATTAGGATGAACAAATAATTAAAACAAAAGGTGGTTTGCTCTGCATTTGCATAATGCTGTCGAAACTAGGTCTTACTGTCAGTGGGCCAGAACCTGTTTTTCCTTTCAGTACTTATCCGTAGGGATAAACCTTGTGAACTAGTGATGAAAAAGAGAAGAAGCTTCAGTATTACTTCTCTTTTCCTACCTTCCTTGCCTACACATATTTACAGTTTGGAAAATAATGACTTGCAATCAGTGACGTGCGGTGAAGTTTATGACTGGTGAGGCACTGACACAGTGCTGGGTTTCAAATATTTTTAGACTTGTGGACTTCAACTCCCAGAATTCCACAGCCAGACATGCTCAGTTCCAATTTAAAGTGACAGCATTTGTTTTTTTTCCTTTGCTCCTTCTTTCTTTTTCTTTTTCTTCTCCTTCCTCTCCTTCCTCCCTCTCTCCCTTCCTCCCCCTCTCTCAAACACACACACACACACACACACACAAGTTGGATTGGACTATCTCTCCTACCCCTTCCCTCTCTCACTCACTCTCAAACAAACCCCCCCCCACACACACATAAGTTGGATTGGATATCTTTTCCAGTGGCTTGAAAGCAGCTCCTCTGCCATTCCCCCCCCCCATTCCCCTGCTGCCTTTCCCAAACACCTCCACCATTGCAAATGCAGCCTGCTGTCTGGGTGGGAAATGCCTGGAACACAATAAAGCCCACCCACCACCTTCTGCTGGCAGGCTGGGGTGAGAGGAGAGGCAGAGAAGCCGGAGGGGAGCCGAGCCGAGCCTTCCAAAAGAAAGAGGCTGGGGGGAAGTGTGTGTACTACAGCATGGCTCTTTGCCTGGCTTCCTGCCTCCTCCTGTGGTCTCCTCAGTGCTCGCTTGTGCTCTCCCTCCCCAAGTGTAGTTTGATTGCAGGTGGAGCCACGTTGCCTTTTCAAACTTGTAATCAGTGAAGCTGGGCTAGATTTTTATATAGTTTTATCCAGCTGTGTGTGTGTGAGAGAGAAATGAATGGGGGCCTGGGGAGGAAGTCACTACACTTGGGGAGGGAGAGCACCAGTGAGGTTAAGCAGAGTCATCCACAGTGAGGCAGCAACTAGCTCAGCTTTTTCCTTTTACTTTTTTTTTTTCATGATGAGAGTGGTGAGGTTGTGCCTCACTTGCCTCACCTGACTGCACGTCACTGCTTGCAATGTACCAAATTTCCTTACAGAATGCACGTAAGGATTTTGGTATGCAACTTGAAGTATAGATCTATAGTATATATTGCAAAAGTAGGACCAAGAGGAAATTTAGTTGTACTGCTGTCTTTATAAGTTATGCATTAAAAATGTACTGATCACCTTAGGTTTAGAATTGACTTAGAATAACTTTATTCTTATTTTAAATCTACACTAATCAGCATATATGAAAATGAAATTTTGTTGCATACAGTTCTCAAAGGGTCACCACCTTCAATATACACAATATACACATAAACATGACAAAAATCAAAAAGGAAGGAAGGAAGGAAGGAAGGAGGGAGGGAGGGAGGGAGGGAGGGAGGGAGGGAGGGAGGAGAGAGAGAGAGAGAGAGAGAGAGAGAGAGAGAGAGAGAGAGAGAGGTGCATATATTCATTTACCCGCATATATTATATGACACAGAGAACAAGACAGTCTAGTTTGGATGTATACATGTACACAGCAAAAAAAATGAATCTTGTGAGTTTACCATATGGATGGCATAAGGAACAAAACTGTTAACAGAATCTGGTAGTCCTGCTAAAAAATTTTTGAAACCTCCTCCTAGAGGGAGGAGCAGAAACAAACCATGAAGTAGGTGTGTGCTGTCTCTAACAATGCTTTGAGCTCTAAGCACATAGTGCTTATAAGCAGTATCCTGAATAATGGGAAGCAGGCTTCCTATAATCTTCTCAACTGTTGCCACCAAGCCAAACAGTGATCCAGTTTGAGAATCTGCATTATCACAAAACTACTCCTTTGTTTGTTCATTTTACCAAGTTCAGATTCCTGTAAAAATGTAACAGCTGTTTGGGATCGGGCATGATCTAGTCCTGCATTTTGATCACACAATGATCAACCAAGTGCATTTGAAAAGCTCACAAATAGAGTATGATAGCACTAACTTCTTTAACTGTTGATTCCTAAGAACTATTTTGTTTGTTTGTACCGTCTCTATTATTCTTACAAATAACTCAAGGTGATGAGCATATCTAACACACTTTTGTCCTTCTAATTCCTCCACAACTACCCTGAGAGATGGGTTGGGCTGGGAGAGAGTGATTGGCCAAAA